>NC_087167.1:11080000-11140000 GCF_035594125.1 Scylla paramamosain | reverse complement strand
TCCTCTCTCTCCTCAAGAGAAGTGTTTTATTTATTTTTTAATGGTCTTTATCTTTTTTTTTTTTTTTTTTTCTAGTTTGACGGGTCTGAAGGTGGAAATGTGCTGTCCCAAAACGTAACCAGAAATAAAGTAATGCTGCATTTACTGTGTGTCAACGCTTTCCTCTACAGCATAAGATTCCACAGGCACAAGCCCTTCTCCCTAAGTAACACCCCATCCCCCCCCCTCCCCACACACACACACACACACACACACACACACACACACACACACACACACATACACACTATCTTGTGTTAGTGCTTTATCAGTTTGATTTTTTGGTCTTCCTTTTCTCAGATATACAAACAAATAGATGAATATATAATTAAAACAACAACAACAACAACAACAACAACAACAACAACAACAACAACAAGTCTTACCTGGGCGGCTACAGTGCTAGTGATGTGGTGCTGGTCAAAGTAGGTCAGAGCACAGAAGCGGCTCAAAATATTTTCAAAATTAAATTCTCCACGTGACGACTTCTTTACTTTGCCACCTGGAAACCAAAGTTATACAATACATTACTAGAAGACATCTGAATCTTGTGTTTTACATTTTTAGTGCCCTCTAAGGGGTGTGATGTTCCCTTGTGGCAGACGATAATTACAAATCCTATCACTGGATTAAGAGAAATACAAATACTGACACTTATGATTTTTAATAAATAATGGAATAATCCGAAATAATAATAATAAAAAGAAAGGAATTCAGAAATACAAAATAAATGGTAGCGTACTCTTCAGTTACATAATTCAGAAATACAAAATAAATGATAGCGTACTCTTCAGTTACATAATTCAGAAATACAAAATAAATGGTAGCGTATTCTTCAATTACATAAAAACTACGATGGAGATATTTTCGCGACTACTGAATTGCGGGGGAGACCAGAGAATAAATAAATAAATAACAAATATATACCCAAAAAGTATGTATAGACTTGAGGACAGTCTCACACGGTGATCTCGAACCAGGTGGTTTCGCTAGTCACGTGGTGAAAACCAACAAAAAAGAACGAAAAAATGCGAATATCTATCCACTCAGAAAGTTTATCAACAGGAATATCTGAGGGGAATCCAAGAGGGTCTGAGGAGAATCCGAGAGAGACTGCTTTAGTAAAATTATTGTTAAATAAACACTTACTTAATATTACAGGAAATGGAGGAGGAGATTATCAGACTGCATGCTCACTTGAGGAGAATCCGAGAGAGACTGGCTTTGCTTGAGAGGAAAACGGCGGAAAACTAAGGATAAAGGTTTCCAATGGGGAAATTTATTAAGAGTTATAATTTTGTTTTTTAGTGGGGGGGGGGCGACTAGGTTGTGAGTTCAGGGATGAAAAATATGAATAATTAAGTTATTGTTTACTTTATAGTTGTTACTTTAAGAAGTTTAATTCAATGGACTTTTGAAATCAATTGGGGAATTAGTCAGAGTCTGGTATCTCTTCCCGGCTTGCGCAGCAACAGGGGTAACAGGACGGCGAAGCAAAGAAGACTTATCAGATTCGTCAACCTCATTGGCGCGGCGTAATTATCTGGGATTTGTTTGAGCTGGTTTAAGACCTTACCATTATAAAATTAATTTTATCGTATTAAGGGCTCCCCATTTTCTGGGATTAGGTGAAAAATTCGCCTCTATAACCTGGCCAAGCAGGAGAAATTACGTTTATTCACGGGGTAAATTTGTTATAGAAGTGGTCAACACAGTGACGCTGAGAGGGGGGAGGGGGAAAGCAAGGACAAAAGGACACTGAGGAGAGGAGGGGAAGGGGGGGGGGGGTTAGTCACATGGTACTGAGATTCTGGTCATCCTCGCACATTACATGGGCCTTAATCTAGGAAAAAAAAAGTAGAAATATACATAATTAATTTTCCAGCACTACACATTTTTCAACTGATATAAATTTTTCCAAAATAAAAAAATACTAGACATCCATGTTAAAAGTCCCACCAACCAGAATAAATCTTCAGCCATCAAATTTTGCATCTTTACACTTTTTATAAAGGCAAGTAATATGGTGATATGCATTCCAAGCTTAAGACACTAACAGTGCAAATCATAGGTGACAGTTTTGTATAAATTACATGGATACAAAACACATTACAAACCTCTTACCTTCTGCAATATCATTACTGCATTTTTTACTGAATAATTTGCTGATTTCCTTTGTTAGTTTTTTGACTGCTGCTCGAGCTTCATCCCTTGCCTTGCCCACTCCATAAAGCAACACATACCGCTGGAAGATTCACCAAATAATTCTAATGACAACTAGCCCCATCAAATTTTCTGGAAGCATCCTGAGCTATACATAAGAATGAGTTTCCAAGAGTTAAGTTTACAATATAATTACTTTCCAGATTATGTACCAAGGTTGTGTGGATGACTTCTGATAAGTGCATGATGACCAAGCAATTTTTTGAGCATTCAAGTCAATGATGAAAAAATGTTAATAGTACAAAAAAACAGAAAACACCATACACAAATCAACAAAAATTCCACAACCTTTAAATACTGCAGTTACTCTTCATATCAACTGCATTTAATCTGAGGTATTTGTTGTGTCTTACAATGTATATAAAGTAAGATGTTTTTCTTTCACTCTTCTCTCAAGGATTTATTCAGATTTCTCTAAACAGAGCGAAATCAGATAAAAGTTCACCAAAACCTGTGATTTTTTTTTTACTTTTTTCTCTATATTGCTATATGATGGATATTTTACTTCACTCAATTTCTTTGTTAATTTAAGGTGACTGGGCAAAAAAAAAAAAAAAAAAAAAAAAAAAAAAATATATATATATATATATATATATATATATATAGAGAGAGAGAGAGAGAGAGAGAGAGAGAGAGAGAGAGAGAGAGAGAGAGAGAGAGAGAGAGAGAGAGAGAGAGAGAGAGAGAGAGAGAGAGAGAGAGGAGGCAGTTTGCGCTACCCTAAGCAGAAAAAAATTGCTACAAAATCACCAGACGAATACAAAAACGAAATTTTAACAAGGAGTGTAAAATTTTGTCTGCTCATGATGGCGGGTAACGCGCTACCCTCAATCGCTGCAGTTTCCCCGATTGTGCACTGTAAGGGAAAGTTAGGTAGGGTCTGTGCGCCACCCAGCCGGGTCTACGCGCTAGGTTGAGGAGGGGGGTCAGTGCGCTATGGCATGTCGGGTCATCGCGCTAGGTGCCTTAAGTTCTTTGTTTTAATCTACAAGCTATCAAAATCACTCTCAATAGGTAGTTAATAAATCCTCTTGCCTCTCAAGGAGTAAAAGCTTTGGAAAAATAAATGAAAGATTGCAAACTAACTTTTTTTTTATTTTTTAAAATAGTGTATTGACAAACATAAAAACTGTGCTTTAGTTATGAATATCATAAACAAATAAATGTCCCACAGAGTTCAAAACAAAAATCTTAACAATACTCCGGGAAAAGTTTCATTTACCAGTATCAAAATAACAAATAAATGTCTCACAGAGTTAAAAACGAAAATCTTAAGAATATTCCGTGAAATGTTTCATTTAACAGTGTCAAAATAACAAATAAATGCCTTTCAGAAGTCGAAACGAAAATCTTAAGAATACTCCGTGAAAAAAATCATTCAACAGTATCAAAATAGCCTAATTACATTTATTACAAAAAAACTCAGTATCCATTGTATCAATATCCTCCTGAGACTTTTCACTCAAATTCATCTCACTCAGACATTCTGCATGCCACCAGCTGTCACACAATACACATTTTATCCTTAACTTTCCTTTTGTTTCACATTGACATTTTCCACAGAGCTCGTTCATATCATCAATTACATCATCCGAGTCATCGTCCAAGACTGGCTCATCCGCACTCTCTGAAGTTTCTGTTTCCTTGTCTTTCTGCTTTTGGGAAACATACTGAAGTGTCCTGAATCGTTTTTCTTTCCTTTTTCTCTTTTCTTTTTCTTTCCTGTTGTTTTCCTTCTGCCTTTTCTTTTCCTCCATTCTCTTTCTCTTTGCTTCAGCTTCTTGTTCTTTATTTTTTTTTCTCTCTTCTCTCTTTCTTTTTCTTTCCATTTTCTCCCTCTCCTCCTCTCGTTTCTTTCTCTGTTTCTCTTCAATCATTTGCCGGTACTCAACACCGCTTATTGAGCATGGCAATACTGCGATGGTCTTTTTTAATCCTTTTTTCTTCGGGAATGAGGGCAGCGTGAGGTAATCATCAATCGTTTTGGAATTTTTCTTTGTAGAAGGCAGAGGTTGTGGAGCAGGCTGGGATGTGTAAGGCAGGGGGTTGTGGAGCAGGCTGGGATGTGGAAGGCAAGGGTTGTGAGGCAGGCTGGGATGTGTAAGGCAGGGGTTGTGAGGCAGGCTGGGATGTGGAAGGCAGGGGTTGTGAGGCAGGCTGGGATGTGGAAGGCAGGGGTTGTGAGGCAGCCTGGGATGTGTAAAGCAGGGGTTGTGAGGCAGGCTGGGATGTGGAAGGCAGGGTTTGTGAGGCAGCCTGGTATGTGGAAGGCAGGGGTTGTGAGGCAGGCTGGGATGTGGAAGGCAGGGACTGTGAGGCAGGCTGTAAGGTTTTCTCCAACAACACCTTCCAGTCTTCATAAGGTGGGTCATCCATGTCGTATCGCTCCTCGTACCGCTTCATGAATTTTAGAGTTGTTCCTTCCCCTAATGACAGGCTCAGCTTCATCAGCTCAAAAATGTTGGAGAATGCTGAGAGAGTGGGAGTTCTTTGTTCTGGCCCAGGGAACTTGGATTTGGCTGCTGGTGAAGCAGAAGGAACAGAGGTTGAGATTGTTGGGGTACATGCGGGAAGAGCAGTGATGCCAAAAGATGCTGAGGTAGGGAGAGTGACTGGAGCAGCGCTGGAGAAACTGCAGCTTGGCTTCAGCTTGTCTGAGTTGAGTACAACCTCAGGGTTAAAAGGATAGATCCCAGACTTAACAAATCCCTTGTAAGCAAGCTCTGGTCGTGCTGTAGTGTCCCAAGCTTTCTTTAGTGTGCGGGCAAACGTGAACATGGTGACACTCTCTCCAGTTTGGTACTGAAACTTTCTGACGGCTTCACTCCATGCTAGTTTGATTGCCCCAAAGAAAGCTTGATCCAGTGGCTGGATAAGGTGACTGGCATGCGCCTTCAGGCAGTAAAGGATGACACCATTCTCGTTACACAGCGTGCTGATTGCCAGGGAATGATGGCTGGAATGGCCGTCCACAAACAGCACCACTGGTCGCTTTTCTCCCAATTTGGGAATGAAGATGTCCCTCAGAAAGCTAAGAAAGACCACCTCAGTGATCCAACCATTTGGAGTTTTTTGAAAAAAAGCCTCTTCAAAACCTTCCAACGCATTGAAGCGAGGATCTCTGGTGTAGGGAAAGATCAGCAGCGGTGGAAGGTACTGCCCCATGGCAGAGGAGCAGGCCAACATTGTCACTTGCTGCCGTGTGCCACTTGTGACAGAGTAGACGTGTTTTGCTCCTGTCATGCTGATGATTCTCTTTGTCTTTGGACATATATTAAAACCACTTTCATCAGCATTAAAGATCCGGTCAGGAGAGGTCAACAAAGTGGGATCGATGGTGTCCAGGTAATGTTTCATTTGCTGAAACCATTCACCTAGAGCATCCTTTGTCACAATTGCTCTCTCACGGCCAAGTGGTTGTCCAATTCTTTCCCGTATCTCTGGATGCCTCTTGAAAAAGGCTCGCATCCAATCCTTTACAGGGCGGTTGTTTTTGAAGACAGTCCTCTCTTCCCTATCATCGAGAATGGTTTTCACCATGTCTTTGAGGTCGTCTTTGGTCCGTCCAAAACCTCGTTGAGACACTTCAATCAGCCAATCTACTAGCTTCTTCTCCTCTTCCATTGACAGAACTGTTTTGGGAGCAGGCTGCATAGGTCTTCTTCCCCTGACCTTATCCCCAAGGGTGGCGTAAGGGATACCAAAAGTTTTGGAGGTGGCATTCAGGGACATCTGTTTAGATCTTACCAGCTCCACAGCTTTCTCCACTTGTTCTTGTTTGTACCGCTGTGTTGATGCCATTTCAGCAAGGGCTGTTGAAAAGGATCAGAGCAAAAATACAAATTAACATGCATAATGGAATAATATTTTTTTTTAATTTTTTTCCAAAAAAAATATTAGGCTATCCTGGCATTCTCCGCTTTACAAGTTAAAATAGCTTGTGAGTAGCATCTCTCCAATGTTTTTCATGATAACATTAACCATACTGAAAATGCAGATAGCCTAAAAAGAGAAAACAAAAACAAAACAAGCACTCTAGCCTAGTGTTGCTTTTGCCTGGTGGGCGCACGACCCGCCATGAGCGTTTGTGGCGGGTTTGCGCGCTACCCACGCCCTCTCCTATTTGCTGACACTCAGGCATGTTTATCCTCAACCATTTGACAGTCATGTATTATAACAAAGAATTGATTGACAAGTTATGTCAGTTTTGTATCAAAATAGGTAGCAGTGACTAACACTGATATTCATGTGTGTTAACGAAACAGTTAGCGGAAGACAACTTACCTCAGTATAGCGGAAGACGCACTGCCTCTCTCTCCCTGGCGCAAACACTGGAACGGTACTGGCGGGAAAATTTGAACTACGGCCCGCCATTTCAACACTCTGTTTGTGTGTTATGAGATTTAACGTGGGGCTTAGCGCACAGACCCGACTGGCGCACAGACCCTCCAGTACTCTATATATATATATATATATATATATATATATATATATATATATATATATATATATATATATATATATATATATATATATATATATATATAATGCCAGAGAATCCCAAACAAAAAAAATCAAATAACAGAGGATAAGTGTCTTGAAAACTGAGACTGACCACTTCAAAACACACATGGTTATGTTTCCTTCATAATGGAAAGGTGTCTTGGCGGAATGGTTACCTGGTTAATTTCGTGCATGTAAGCATCATCCTGGGGGAGTGGAAAGTGCTGGGCATAAACAAGGTGCCTTGGTGGCCGCTGCTTGCCCTCCACTCCCAGCTCTCCTCTTCCTCCTGAGCCTGACTCTTCCAGGCTGGTGTTGACTGCAATTTTTTGTAATATCTTCCCAAGGTCATCATCAATGTTATCAGTACCATCCTGAAACATAAGGGAAATTATGCTACTTTTCATACACAGACACAGCCACATTAGCATAACCATCATCCACAACTCTATATCCTTTATTAACATGAAAAGTACAAACCAATGTGTGAAAAAAAAAAAAAAAGGGGAATAAATTACATGGTAGGTTTCTGGTGTCAATGTTCATCTTCAAAAGGTAAGAGAGTTGTTTAAGATTCCCTACTCTACCCTCTCCTTCTATAGTGTAAGAACACAAATAGCTGTTGTAACAATCTTTAGTGATAATGATGGTGGAAGCTAACAACATCTAAGCTAGTGTAATATGTAATATGGGAAAAAGGCAGAAGGCACATCGTTTATAATACTTTGGAAACTAAAATTGACTAATACACTATGCTGAATAAAAACAAATGGAATGAAATATTACAAAATGTTGCATCCAAAGCTGCTTCAAAGTTCCTAAAAAGAATTCCAGACCCTGAATCTAATGAAGCAACAATGTATTCAATATATTGAACAATAATTATGTGCGATTATATTAATGAGAATCTCTGTTCAAGCTATCTCACTCAACTGAATCATTTAGCCAGAGGATCTTGAAAATGTGAATACACTGCTATTGTCAAAGGTTACCCAGTCAACATCTAATTTTGTTGACTTCTCTCTTTTGCTTATACCGTGATATAATACAATTACTAAGCTTCAAAACATAACCTAATTGAGGTCTCTATAATTTATAGTCACTTTTCTATGCCCACCAGAAAAGGGTGAATGAAAAGTGTAGTTGTTGACAAGTATTCAGAATGAGAAAGAGCTGAGTCTCCAGATGTGCTAATAATTTCCAAACAAACCTTATCCACATATAGATTCCTAGCAAATAAGAGGACCTCAGATTGTGGAAAGATGCAAAACACAGCAGAAATAATGCGGTATATGACTTAACTATTGTCCATGACTGTATCCATTTATAATTAGAAAATTTTATAATTTTGTTGATTTAACATGAACAGTAAAACAGCTTACTTCTTTCTTCTCTCCAAAAGATGAATCAGCTTTGAGATCAGGAGTCCCAGTGGCCAAGTCTCCCCGAGAGATGAGGGTGCACATGTAGGTGTCGTGACTGAATACATCTTGACGAATAAGTTCAGAGAATAAAAGCACCAAGTTACCAAACTCTTGAGACCTTACAGACAATGCATTCTCATCTGTGGAAAAGACAAACAATTTTAAACAATTTAATCATTAAAGCAATATGTTCCTAGTCAATTAATATGAATAATAGATAAACAATATTTTTATCATCACTCACCATACACAGGTGCTTGTGTGTCCAAAAACTTCAATAACAATCCTTGAAAGGTGCAGCCTCCTGGTGTCACCATCTGGTTTGATGTCACGGAGTCTTTTTCATCTGGCATGTCATTTTCAGCTTGAGAAAGGTTATTCTGTCTCTTTTCCAGGAGGCGAGCTACAACCAGAGCTCGGTGTTCTCCGCAGCGCTGTACAGACACAGCCCACTCACAGAGGGTTCTCACAATTGCTTCATCACTATTATTGGCAGCATTGTTGCTGCTGCTACTGCTACTGCTATTATTTCCAGGGTATGCTGTGCTACTACAGCTACTATTGCTACTTGGATTCTCATTGGTTGTTTCTTTTGAAGACCCAAATATTTTGTTATACAAAGTATCAAGAGAATTGTTTGAGTCAACACGATCAAAGCAGTGACGATCAAGAGAGTCCAGTGCGCCCAGCACCCGGTTGATGGTAGAGCCTGCTACATTCAGAGCATATTTGTCCAATGACCATCTGTTTTCTGCTGACCGGCTTCGCTGACGAATGTGTTCCTCCATCACACGCAGCTGTGCTCTTATATGCTGGTTGTTGTACCGTGGAGGCATAGGCAGGTCTGAGGGTGGGCATGGCAGAAGGTCCAGAGGGGAGCCAGTGAGCCAGGAAGATGCTTTACCCTCCCCAGCATTGTTCCACACCATGGCAGTTGGACAGTCAAGGGTGATTGCCTGTAAGTAAAGTATTTTTTGCCAATAACCATCAAGAGTCTAAATACATACATAGATATAAAGCATATTACATCACAGGGTTTCTCTTCATTAATCCATGAAAAGATGATGCCTTTGTGTGTGTGTCTTAAGGGTACAGTACATGCATACATATACATCCATACCCCCCTTCCAGTGATCGACAAGATCCTGCCATTTTCATGCACTCGCCATTGTTGCTCTCCATTCACCTCCATCACACACAATCACTCTTGCTTGCTGCTCACTCATTTGTCTTCTCATTCAGTGTTCTCTTCATGCACTTCATCCTCCAAACACATTATTTGATGTTTAACAAAAGCAAATAGTAAAATAATGATGAATGTTGTAGTATGACCTCTCACTCCATCCTCCCTCCCTCCTTGATACCACAAACATGACTCAATGCTGCACTACCACTGCTGTCATGCTCTACCTTTCTGCCTCCCTTCCTTTATCTTGTTTAATAATCCCACCTTTTTTTCTCTTAAGTCAACACTTTCTTTGTATACTAAGGGGTGTCTCCAGCATGTGTCTTGGAAGGTCTCTTAGAAGACATGGTGAAAATATGACAATGATGCTAACACATACATGGTCACAACATGAATGAGGGCAAGTAAAAGGAACAGCTGGGCAGTAGCGGGAAATGTACACACTATACAGACAATGGACAGTGTTGGTTAGTGAAGTGGGTGATGTGCATGTGTGTGTGTGTGTGTGTGTGTGTGTGTGTGTGTGTGTGTGTGTGTGTGTGTGTGTGTGTGTGTGTGTGTGTGTGTGTGTGTGTGTGTGTGTGTGTGTGTGTGTGTGTGTGTGTGGTGTAGTGAGCTGTACTGTGTGCAAGATTTGAATTGGCAGCAATCTGTGAAAAATTTAATCCACACATACTTTCCTTCTAGTACCAATCTGCAAAGGATTGAATACATAAACATTGAACTTGTGTATGGTGAGGGCTGGCTGCATATATTACAGTTACTATTTTGTTATGATGAGAGGGAATGCAAGTGAATGTGAATTTTAAGGAGTAGAAGCATCATCAGTTATCCCCGTTTATGGGAACTGTTGGCATAATACAGACACTGTAAGCCTTTAGTAAAATATAGAAATAATGCAACTAGCTTTTAGTTAAGACTCTTATTCACCACAGGCTCAAGGATCACTGAGTGACAAGAAAATGTGCACAAAATGTACATTCCTGACTTTGCTTTTAGTTTTGCTGAATCTAAGCACTGTGTATGGTAGTAATAATGATACATGTCATTTACAGAAACATTCCCAGTTACATTTTTCTAATAAAAAGTGTTTATTACCTGGATAAAACATGAGGTAGCTTGAACAACTGGGCGGTGTTGGTGACAAGACAGCAATTCCTGGAAGGTGGACATCAGTGGGTTCACAGTGGAGCCTGCTGGCTGGTTACTTCCCGATGCTGGGGCACTCACACTTATCCTAAAATAAATACAAAATTGGTCATTATAATCATCAACATGATAGAAATTTGCTTAGAAATATCAGACTGTCTTGTAAATGAGAAAGAGTTGATGCCTCATGATAAACTCCCTCCTCCTTAAAAATATTTCAGAAAATCAACCCATATCTAAAAATGTCCAAGGAGAAAGTCTGGGTTATTGGCAAGTGATGGTTTAGGTGCTACACTGCCCTGTGAAATGAAATGCTGACAACAAACTGCTTCACACTTATTTGTGTTACATAAGGAATAAAATGCACTATAAATAACACTCTTATCACCATTATTATTATTACTACTTCACATAAAATAACCAGTCAAGAGGAAACCATACAAATATGCAAAGTTGCAAACAAACCATTATTGGCCAAGTGTGTATCAAACCTTAGAGGTCGTTTCACACTGGTTGCAATGGTATGTGAGCCACACTATGCAGCAGATGCACCTAAGCAGTACTTGCTATGAGAGTGTTCATAATGGAAGCTGTCTGCTAACAATTTTCAAATCAAGAGCTGATTTTGCACACAGTCACTTGGTTACAGTGATAAGTGACAGTTCTTTCTAGTCCCCTAAGATGGATGAGGAAAATGATAATGATAAGTTAATATTGACAGTAGCCATGAACAGCAAGAGAAAAAAGAAGTGTACTAGAAACAAATATGAAAAGGCCAGAGTTTGGTGAATATCATCCCATTCAATTGCTGGAAATGGTAAAAGAATTAGTAAAGAATACAGATGAGTAGATTAGATTTTGTTTCACTTAAGATGGCAGTTAATAAATAGAAACAAAAAATAAAGAGATAGCCAGTATATTTACCCATTACTACTTGGATTAACAGGTGACTGAGGTCTTGGAGAAGAGTAGCCTGAATCATGGCAAAGCTGGGTCAACTTGACGGCAGAGTAGTGAGCTAATTTACGAGAGAGGTACTCAGACTGAGTGATTTCATCTCAGCACAACATCATGCTCACTCCCTCGCCAACGCACAAATGCATCAACAACCCACTCCAGCAGTTCCTGACGGTCAAGCAGCCCCTCCTGCATAAGAAAAAAGTAAACCATTGTAGTATGATTATGCATCTCATAAGAATATCAGAAAATTTTGTATTTATTCTTCTAGCTGTCTATCTTTTTCATGTCTTGCTTCATCTGGGAGTGTTCCTCAGGTGCCTCCACTTTTCCCTATCAAGATATTTACTTCTTTTTTGTACCAGTTGTATCAGAAGACATGCTTAGAGTCACGGATGTAAAGAGAAATTCAACCCGTACACTACAGAGGCCTCAGTCCTGAGATTTTTTTCAATGTAGTGAAATACAAACATGATATAAAAACAAAAATATAAATTGAATCATAATACCATAATAGAGAAAAACTGAAATAAGAAGTATTATAGTAAAGTGAAGGAGTCATATAACAATTAAAGCAAAGAAAAGGTACTAAAATTTTAACACACTGACTAGGCAAAGTGAGAAGGGGCCCTGCACGAGAAAAGGAGGGCTGAAGAATGCAGCAATATGCATTATGAATTTTTACACAGCACATTTTCATTTTGTGTGGGCTTCCTTTCCTTTCATTTTGTGTGGGCTTCCTTTCCTATGTGTTCTAATGATTGCTGGCGATTTATTCCCTACATCACAAAATCTGATGGCTGATGACAAGGCCCTCAGTTGACCTTTCTCTGAGATAGTAGAAAGGTTACCTCCAATCAATGCAATCTGTAACTCTTTATCTTGGAGTTACTAATCAGAATGTATATTTTTCTGGCATAGAGTCAAGTGATCACATGGAACATTTGCAAAGATTGGCTATAACAACATAAACATACCGAAAAAGCCTTCAACAATATAATTTTTTTGGGGTATTATATGTTCCCTATTTGAACCTTGGAGAGGATCAGTCAGCATACCTGGTACATGAAATGAGTGAGCTGAAGGCAGTAATTCCAGTTACGTAACACATGAGTCAGCTGGGCGGCTGTAGTGTTCTGTCCTGTTCCACTTACTGGTGTACTTCCACTAGAGGATCCTGACAAACCTAGAAAGTATAAATTTGATGGAAATGTGCATATTAGGTATTAAAATATATGCCTTGGACAATGTTCATATAACTTCTGGTATAATGGGAACACAAATATGTAACAATTTCAATTCTCAAGTCACACTATAATTATAATGAGACAAAGTGTATGAGTGAAACTGACAGTTCTAATGGAGAAGGAGGCTACTAAAGGAGAACATGTTGCAGCAAGATGGGAATATTTGGATGTGGTAAGACCCTTTTGCCATGGCTACTCCTGTTTTGAGGGATTACAGGAAGGAGGGAGGCATTACAGAGACAGATAGATAGACAGCCATCCTGAGCAAAAAAGATTATCTGATTTACATGTCCCTTACCCTATCTGAGCTGCTTGCACTTTACTAAACCTACTGTCTGTGATTTTCTGTGGACATTCAATCAAAAATTTTCAATGAACATTTTCAGCTAGAGTTGGTGCCAAAAGATAACAAAATTCTCAGTCAGTGTCAATGTTGGCACACTTTTCAACTAGTTTGATTTGGTTGCATGGGAGAACAGAGCATTGATAATGTTTGAGCTGGCAAGTCAAGACAGACAGCAGCCTTGGACACACTTACATGAACAGTTTTATTACAGGTTTGACAAGTGAATGATAAGATGTTTTTCATGCATAAATTCCTGATTTGACTACTGTGAGTTACTGTTACATATCTTTCTTTATTGCTTTCCATTGGCTAACAAACAGCCCATTACAAGTGATGAAATCTCTCTCCAACTCCAGTAATAATAATTTAATTGTTTTTAAATGTTTTATTCCTTGGCACAAGGCAGCACCAGACTCTATTTTGCCACCAATACCATGCAGTTTGGTTGTCGTTGTTCAGTGATATGGAAAGATATTTAACAGTAACTTGCAAAAGTCAACTCAGGAATACACACACGAAAAACATCTTATCACTCAACTGTCAAATCTACACACACACACACACATACACACACACACACACACACACACACACACACACACACACACACACACACACACACACACACAAACACACACACGGTGCATAGCAAAGCACAGATAACAAAGACTCAATTACAATTTCAAGATAAATAATGTCCTAGCAAAAGTACCTCTGCCACCTATCATAAATATAAACATAGGACAATACCAATGGTGTGAGCAGACCCACCGGGATTGTGCGGTGAAGACTGAGGAGGCTGGGCTGGTGTGGAGGATGGGGTGCTGGTCACTGAGGCTGGTGATGTCATTGTGCCCCCTGGAGTGCTGCTCCCTGCAGGTGTTCCTACAGGTGGCGTGGCAGCAGATGGGTTGCCAAGGTAGATCTCCGCTATTTTGTTTAGCTGTTCCCGCAGGAGTCTAGTGAGAGTCTGCGTCCACTCTGTTGAAAAAAGTAAATAAATAAATCAAACAAATAAATAGAAAGAAAATATACCAGACTGAAATCCCATATAAAAACCCACTATGCCTCTATTCACAACAGGAATAGAAATACAGACGAAAGGGTTCTCAGTTTTCAGTTCATTTAAGTTTAGTTTTATGACATGGAGGGAACCATCATCTTGTGTTTTGGCATCATGCATGTCAAACAGTTCCTGTGTTACAGTGCCTGCTGTAAGTGTACGAACACAGTTTGCCTACCCTGTGCAATGTCTGGCTGCTGTCGTTTCTTGATTTTTGATTCTGCTACTTTTGACTCTTGATAAGCAGATGTCATTTTGATAAACCACGTTGCCCTCAGCATGGGGACTGAGTACTCACACAGCGTCAGGAACATGTCTTCCCGTTTGCTGAAGATTGGAACCTGAAAGATGAGGAGTAAATTACAAAATTAAAATACTATGAAAATATCAAAGAAAATGGCAGTTCACAGCATGAATTATCATAATAACTAAATGCATCACACTTCTTATCTTGCAAAGTACAGAAAGAAATACACCCAGTGAACATAATGATCATCAATATATTTAGATGAGTGTATAAATAAAAGACCATAACTACTAACGATATTATGTTGAAATTCAAATTTGGCAATGCTGAATTCCAAATAAAACTTACCTTTTTAGCCAGTGAAGTCAAAGGCTTGGATCCCGCAAGGTCCTTAAACCAAGCTTCAATTGCTGCCTTGGATCTTGGTGTCACAAGCCAAAAATTACCTTTAATATTAATTTGCTGCTTCTTCCTGGCTGTGTCTGGCAGCTGGTTGCACTCTGCCTTCTTCTTGAGGATGGCATTAAAGTAATTTGCAACCTAAAAAAAATGTGTATTATTAGTTGAGAGAAAGTACTAATGAACTAGATACATTTTGAAAAATGTGTATGAAAGTAAATTGTACAACTGCAAAAAGTTACTGTTAAAACATATTTATGTGTTATTGTTGTACTGTTGCTGAGTTACAAGATGCCCAATGCTGTCTTTTTTCCTTTAAATGGGGTATGGCCTTCATTGTCATGTGTAACTTATCTTCATATCTGTGTACCATCACTTCATTACTTTCTTGGTGATGGAAAGATGGGGCAGTTTAAATGGAGTCTATCACGAGATGTCACTTCTGCATCCAACTCTCAAGCATGCATTCAATCACAGTGAATTACCTTTCCTGCTGTGAGAAACTGTAGTATACTACTTGGTTCAACTCGAGGCTGTGACAAAGCTGCCTGGGGTTAGAATCACATCAATGTAGCTCACTACTGCTGTGTATAAATATTACTGTGCACACACAGCAAAATACAAGTGGAGTCACTCTGCCAATCTGTGCATTTCTAGTTTATCAGATAAACTCAAAATGCATAGTACATAGTATACAAATAAATATGTGCATACCTCCTTGCTCTTATAAACAACTTACACTTCTACATGGAATGACATCATGAAAATTTACTGACAAGTCATCAGTAAGCATAAATTTTTAAGTATTAAACAACAGAAGTGGGTACTGCTTCCAAAAACAATATGTCATAATACATTAGCATTAAAAAGTCCCTCTGAGGTGGGAATGATTATTAGGTGGTTATATACTGACTGCTGCACTTCACAGTTGATATTTTAAGCAAGAATTAGGTTAATCAAAGTAAAATGGTACATTTTCAAAAAAGTAAGAATTATGCAAAGAAAGAAAAGTAGAAACAATATATTATTCAATAATCCATATTGTGCATCAATGGGGAAGTGTAATTGTTTTACTGCTGAAATATATTATGCTATGATTTTCATAATAGAGAAAAAGAAATGCACAACTGCTGAATGCACATTTGAGATCTTTAATAAAAAAGGATTGGTGTGAGGGTGACACCTGGTGATACAAATTCTTCTTGAGACATTCCACTGCAGAGGTTTTGCCATGCAATAGGATCAGATCCTAATAAACATAAATGCAATCATGTCTACAGAAGACAGTTTCCTCATTTCTGCTGATTTTCACTCCACTCGTACATTTAAAAGCATCCAGATTAGTTTTATCACAGGTCCTGTATTTTGTAATAAATCACCTCATATGATGGTAATGCTTTGAACAATCTTGTAAAATCAATCTTGGTAGTTCTTTCAATATGATGGCAATGGAACTGATTCTTTACATATAAACACCACAAAATTTGTCACTACTCAACCTCATGAATTTGTTGCAATCTATCAATAGCCACTTATCACACACAAGTAACTTATTGTCTAGTAAAACACCACAGACATTCACATACCTTGGCTGGAGTGATGGAAGTGTTCTGAGCACTGCTGTACTCATCCTGAATCTGAGGCCGGTGAGTGAATCCCTGCTTCACACTCACATCATCTAGCTCATCCTGAAATCATGGCAATATTCAGTGATCAAATGCTAAGGCAGTATGTATACATTTTTCTTCAGTATATAATGCAGTAAGAGTTCATTTCCAGAAAACCATTAGACTATGTGAAAACAGAAAAATACAAATATGATTGGAGTGGTTGGCATACATAATGTATGTACCTTTCCTATTCCCTTGCTGTGTTAACTGACCCTGAGAGCAGCTCTGAGTGAGTGAGAGTCCTCTGCCATCATTATGTATTATGTAAGGATGAAAAGGAAGGAAAAAGATTCAGAAAAAAAAACTAAGAGAAAACAAGAAAATAATAATGTAATAAACAGGAGATATAATAACAATTCTATGAGAGGAAATGATATATTGCCTCCTTGATTAGAGCAATGGATCTTACATGAATCAGTCTACAGATGGTAATGGTTTGTGATGGGCATGTTTTTAATCTGCAGATCACATTAACAAGAATAACTGAGGTATCAATTATGGTCATAATTTATATGCCACTTTAGTCAAAACTGAGATAGCAATGTCTTCCCCACCTATGGGTCTCCTGAATTCATGTTGTGAGTATTTATTCCCTCAGCTGACTCTTTTCACGGTGATTGCCATACAACCCAGTAAAAGCTGGTCTTTCTGGCCCACATGTAATGTGCTGTATTTTCAGTATTCAGAAGTGGAAATAAGTGCCTCTGTTCCTATAATGCCACACCTCAGCCATTAACAATACAGTTAGGGGAGACAGGATACACCAACAAGGGAGCTTCAACTCCAAGTGGTCAGCCCTGTGAGCCAATCAGCACAAGGTTATGACATCTGAGCCAGTGAGCACCCACATCCCATGCTGTGCTGTCAGCAAGGCAATGATCGGTAGCTAGCTAGAAAAAATGTTTATTGATAATACAGATTGACCATCAACACTGGTATCATTTAATCCAGAACCTTATTGAATCTGGCAAGTTTTCAGCTGACTATAATTTCCATCTTTTACACATGGTGTGGCCATGTCATTACTTCACTGAATGTGGCTGCAGATGACACTACAATCATAGCACAGCCACTGTTCTGCATGCACTATATTGAGGAGAGGATATCAAAGTACATAACAGGAATTTTGTACATATATCTTATGCATTAACATCTGGAAAGTTATACTGGCAAAATACTATTGCTTTGTTGTCTGTGGAAAATGTTAGGATACAAATGTAGCAACAAAACAGGACTAATGTGGTAAGAAAAGCAACAAAATGTACTCTACATGTGTGGAAGAGTTAAAGTCATCATAATTATTATCATGATCAAATAAAGAATGAATAATTAACAAAAATTTTCCAACACAAACACCCCATCCTAGCCCTGCAAGTGTCTGCACCACCCGCACACTCCTCCAGGCCCCATGAATGTCTGTGCCACCCACACACACTCCTCCAGGTCCCACTAACATCCAAACCACCAATGAAAGTTGAAGCTTGCCCAGTCTCTCAAACACACAGACACCAGCCCCATAAACATACATACAACACAACACATCATCAGCATATATAAAACATACTGTTGGCATACCATCAGTAGACTCTATTCAACATTCTTCATAAGTTTCAGTGCTTTTGTATACCTCACTGTCCACCAAAGTCACGTTACAATAGGGGTTGTTGCTAAGCTACTATGAGGTTGGGGGTGTTATACCTGCTGGCCTCTCCCTCTTGGCACACCTGCAATGGGCTGAGTGTGGGAATGCGATAGACTCAGGTTCTACCTGGTTACATCCAAGTGACTTTGTGTGGATGCCTGAGTGACTCTGCTGGCAAGTGAGTGGATGGAGGGTGCTGCACTTATGACTCTGTGCTCTGCCTGGTGTAAGTTTTGGTGTCTTGTTCTAGTGAGGAAATATAAGCTTGTGCTGTGATTGCAGTTTTCATGTCCTTGCCTCGCACTCCACTATACCAATTCCTGTTTGTTACTTCCACCTGCATCGTAGTGCCTGGTGACGGAGTGAGTGCTGTCCTGACTAACCCTACGTGTGAGTTGCTGCCTGCCCGGGTAAAAATGTTACTATTGGCTGGTCAGCTGTGGACAGCAGTGTAAATGGTGGGTGCCGCAAAAGTTGGTTTAAAGTTGTTACGTTTGTTGTGTTTTATGCTATAATTGGGTGTTTTATTTTATTACATTATTTCTATGTTTCTCAGAGCTATTATTTTTTTATTTTTCATGTTATTTATTTTCAAGTGAACGAATCGCACTATGGAAATAATAAGAATGCCCAAAACACTAAAACAGCAAAATGTCTTATCTTTTATCATGTCCTTCATTAATCTGATATTTATTCCAAGAAAATCATTAGTTAAGAACTCTCTCCATCTTGTGATGAGTGAACATGTAGGTGTGAACATCGCAGCATAGTTTTTGTGTAACGTGATACTTAGATGGCAGAAAGAAAAGAAAAGAAAAGGAAAAGAAAAAAAAAAATCGGCACTCGTGGAAAATTGGAGTCCCGGGCTGAAAAAAGTGTCCTCGCGCTCAAGAACGTATAAGAGTTGTTTAGGGCATCGAATTTTCGCATAAAACAATGATATGAAGTCTGTGTCACCTTCGTAATACCCTGAACAAACATACAGGTCAAGACGGCTGTCACTAAGCCAAGGATCGGACCTGGAGGTGGCGATGAGGAACACAATAATACTTAATACATGGACTTTACTGCCACCATTCTACGTTTATATTTTAAAGCATGACTTGCCGTACCTCTTTTTGTTTGGCATCTTGTGGATAGACGTCTGGAGGTCCTAGTTTTTGACGTTTGAGGGGACGCTTCTCGGCTGAAGCCACGGCCATCATCTTGGCGGATCTTGATCTTGATGCTACAGGTCCTAATCTTGATATTTAGTGCTCGGGATTACTTCTGAGCCAGGCCTTTGTATCAACAACTCCTGTAGGAAAAAAAAAAAAAACGGCGAACAGAAAACAGACACCATCTTCAACACCACTAATTCCTACATCTTGTACACAACATTAATTTCCTCTTGGAGCTCCTTCGCAGCCTCAACCATTCTTTTATTCGTCTTTCCACAGTGCCAGCAGGAACGCCATCTATTCCCTTCCTGTCTTCTCCACTCTGACATTCCCTAATTCCCTCAGCACCACTTGCATCATCTCGTTCCTGTCTCTGGCATACTTCACAGACCGAGGAGTTGTGTTGTGGTGGGACGCTCGTCTTCCTGACGAGACTCCAGGCTGGCACTGCTGGGAATCCTACTATAATATACTTCTGACTCTCACAAGAACTATTTTTAAAGGTCACAAATTATTTGTCGGGTTCTCAAGTGTGTTTCTCTGTTAATAATATAGAAAGCTTGTTAATTTCCCACTACAATAAAAAAAAAAAATAAATAAATAAAACCCGTGTAACTTAGGGCCATATTCTGAAACATTCATGCGCCGCACCCCACTGCATTCAAAATGCTCTAGTTGAAGTTACATGGGGTTTTCAGGGTGTTTTTACGGTTACATTGACATATTAACACGATTTTCACATTATTGGCAGGAGAAACAATCTTGGAAACCTGTCTAATAATCTCTGTAGCCTTTGAAAATAGTCGTGGTGAGAGCAAATCGTAAAAAAAAAAAAAAAAAGAAGTCCTGGTGTAGCGTAGAAGCATTTCAGAATATGGGTTATATGATAACAAGCTGAATGAGAAATAAACGTGATAGAAGATATACCGCATTTTTCTTACGTCTACCCTTATGAGGTCCCATGTTAGGTGACGTTTTCTTAGGACGAAGCTGGCGACTAGAAGGGATTCTGTGATTTGATACGTAATACACACTATGAAGTAAAGTGACATGTTTACTAGTGTTTTACAAGCATAAACACAGTCACATCCGTTCAATCTGACGGCAACACTTATTCTGGTATATAACGGACACTATGACAATCAGAAGAGCTCGCATATGAGGAAACAAGGAAGAATTAAGGGGAAGATAAAATAATTAAGAAGTCTGCCGGCCAGAGGTAAAACCAAAGCTGAGTTCCGCATGGTTTATCGAAAAGAAGGAGGCTGTCATGTTGGTGAACACAAGCTCACTTGATTCAGATTGGTTCAGAGGGCTTCACAGACAGCTTTCTAGACTCAGATCACTTTGTAATTAATTTTCTATGTAGCGATTTTTAATGTCTTAGGTCAAGTGTTTGTAATCCTTTTACTTTCCTTTGCTGTTTCTTTTCCAGGTGTCTCTGCTGAAGCTAAGACCATGGCTCGCTCCTTGGTAAGACAAAGATAACAGCAACTGGCATAATTATTCCGAGAAGCTTCGAGTGTTGAACAGTGGAAAAGGTTTTCAATAATTGTTTTTACATCTAAAACTATGATTACATCACGCAAGTTAATCCTTACTGAGCGTAATAATATTAAGCCACACTATTCTAAATAAGTGAAACACATAGAAACTTAATTAATATACTGTCTTTTTTTTCATTAATGAGTATCAGTGATGAATACTATGAACATTTATATGAATCCAAAGAAGGACTTTTTTTTTTTTTTTGTATTTCTTTCAAGTAACTGTGCTTCCTATTTACTCTTCATCAGCCGTTCAAGGTACACACTAGATGGGCTGAAATCACCACACACACTAGCTTACACGTCAGGGCAGAAAACAAACGGCGAACACTTAACGTCGCAAGGAGCATCTCAAAATTCATAAGTTTCCCAGACAAGAGGTCCTGAATATGTGTTTAGGTCAGCGCTTTATCATGTTACACTGCTATCAAGTACATACACGTGGGAGAGGGGGGAAAAATGTCCATAGGAAAAAAATCTATAGAGGGAAATATGCGCAGGGAGGAATCTATCAGGACGTGCGGGAGTGGAGTGGGCGGAAGAAAATGTCAGGAAGGGAAAATGTGCAAGAGGGAATATGACCGCATTCCTGCCAGGCCAGAGTGGGAGGCCAGGAACACTTTGGCATCGCAGTGGGAATCATCAGTCGGAAATGGAATACTGGGGTTCATTCATATATTTCGGAAATGTTATCGCTTTTATCTCTGAGACTGAACAGGCGATCAAATTTCCTTACCTTAAAAATAACTATTGTTGCGGCGGTTCTTCTACTTAATGACTTTTACAGTTGTTGTTTATATCAGCTAGCAAATATTCCTGACAATGCTATTTTCTTTTCGTCCATTTATTAACTTTTGTCTGTCTGTCCAGCTGTCTGATGATTTTAGAGGTTTCTGTCTGCCTTGCTAACTGTCCAACTGTCTAACTGTCCAACTGTCCTCCAAGTGATTGATTGTCTTAAGCCTTTCTCTTCGCCACAAGGCTGCATCTTTTGACATTCTCTATTGCTACTTTCACGCTAACTGCTCTTCCGATCTTGCTAACTGAATGCCTCCCCAGTTCCGCTGCCACGCTCCACAAAGCTTTCTACTTTCTCCCACACCTATTCTCTCCATCTTCTTAATGCAAGAGTTAACCAGTAATCCCAGTTTTTCATTTCTATTACCGGTAAAGCCTGGAACTCCCTGCTTGCTTCTGTAATTTGTCCTGCCTATGTCTTAAACTCGTTCAAGAGAGAGAGAAGTTTCAAGATAATTATGTGCAGTATTGAATTTGTTTTTCGTGTTTCCTCTATAGGGACTACTACCTTCATTATGCGTTTTCTCTTAATTTTCTTTGTCCTCTCTCTCTCTCTCTCAAAAAAAAAAAAAAAAAAAGTGACTGGCTGGAGCTGGGTGTGCGGCGACTCGGTTGGGAACGTGTGGTGTTCGCAAAGGAACAAGGTCACCGCCACAAAATACATTTAAGGGGGGAAGATCGAGCAATACGCCACTAATTATACGCTGGTAGGCAAATAAGTACAATCTTGTAATTAGAAAGATATCACAATGTCAGTAAGGTTGCCAGCCCACAACTGAGAGCGCACCTGACCATCGTGAAGGCTGGCTGGCGACTGGCGGGCTGAAAAAGGGGTGGGGATGCAATGGTAAGTAAGTGGCATGGAAGGGCATACTGTACCACGGAGCTCAAAGGTGAATGAGACACGGATAAGCGCCGAGGACACGAGTAAGTAATGTTTCCTATCATTACTTACTACTACTACTACTACTACTAACAATTATCACCATCAACACTAACAAAAATATAATTAATACTGCTCTTTCTCCTCTTCCTTTCCTTTCTCTTCGTGCTACTGTTGTTACTAATACAAGTACTATGTTACTAATACGAGTACTATTATCAGTGATACAATTATTGTTATTACCTCTTTACAACAACGACAACAACAACAACAACAACAACAGCAACAACAACAACAAGTACTACCGGTACTACTACTACTACTAGTACTGCCACACTTAACACTTCATAACCAAATGAATAATATCAGTGAGTACCATCGCTTTGTTGTAAATCAGACTATAAAATGACATAAATACTCGACTCAGCTTATACATATTAAACTGTCGTGTTGAGAAGGGATTTGCTCTCTCTCTCTCTCTCTCTCTCTCTCTCTCTCTCTCTCTCTCTCTCTCTCTCTCTCTCTCTCTCAAGTGAGAAATACTACTGCTACTACTACTACTACTACTACTACTACTACTACTACTACTACTACTACTACTACCACCACTATTATTACCACTACTACTACTGCTACTACTACTATTACCGTTTTGTTGTATTTCTGATACTACTGCTACTACTACTATGTACTACTACTACTACTATTACTACTACTACTACTACTACTACTGCTGGTGTTGGTGGTGGTGGTGGTGGTGCTAATACTACCACTTCCACTACTTCTACCTCAGCTTCTTCATGTTCTTTGGTTTGAGGTAATATTTCTTATCTCGCTGTAAGGATCGATGAGGAGCGAGGAAACACAGAGAAAGAACAAAAAAAAAAAAAAGGGCAGGAATAATAACCTGGACAATCCACACGTGAACTGAGATGGCCTGGAGCTCGCGTCTCTTATCTTTGATGGTGGTGTGTGTGTGTGTGTGTGTGTGTTTGTGTGTGCGATTCACCTACGGTCATCTGCTGGTCACCCAGCCAGCCGTTCCCCTACGGTAAGAACTCAGAGCTCATAGTGACCGATCTTTGAGTAGAACTGAGACCACTTACACACTACACACCGGGACAACGAGGTCACAACCCCTCGGGTTACATACCGTACCTACTTGCTGCTAGGTGAACAGGAGCTACACATTAAGAGGCTCGCCCATTTGCCTCGCCGCGCCCGGGATTCGAACCCGGGCCTCCTTGGTTGTGAGCCGAGTGTGTGTGTGTGTGTGTGTGTGTGTGTGTGTGTGCTATATAAGGCGGGACGTTTTTGTCTGGTATACGTGTATGTATCTTTCTACACACACACACACACACTGACACACTGAAGTGAAAAGCGTTTCAGGCCTTCATGATTTAGTTAGTGACCAAAGTGGCATAATAGTTCTGATTTGCACCCGGTCTGTAGCCACAAATACATTTTCTACGTGTTTTCTCAGACAGTTAATTACCAGAGTCAACAAAGCAGATGTGGTGTTGCCTCCTTACACTGACCTCGAGCCTAAGTTTCAAAGTTCTCGTTCTCGAATGTGCCTTATCGCAACACTTTAACAGACTACTGGAAGTTATTACGGATTTTCAAAAGTACGTCTTGATTCTACTGATGGCTGAATAAAGATACTATATATATATATATATATATATATATATATATATATATATATATATATATATATATATATATATATATATATATATATATATATATATATATATATATATATATATATATATATATATATATATATATATATATATATATATATATATATATATATATATATATATATATATATATATATATATA
This sequence comes from Scylla paramamosain, assembly GCF_035594125.1. NCBI lineage: Eukaryota > Metazoa > Arthropoda > Malacostraca > Decapoda > Portunidae > Scylla > Scylla paramamosain. Next base: position 11,115,666 of record NC_087167.1, on the reverse strand, counting down.
TATATATATATATATATATATATATATATATATATATATATATATAAAGACATAAGAACTAAACATACAATTTCTATGGGCTTTGAAAATGACAGCCCAAAGTGATACTGCTTGCGGCAGTACTGCAAGCACGGGGAATGTTACCAGCTAAACTTACAAGGAGAGTTTGTTAGTGATGAGTACTTTTAACTACGAGCATCAATCTAGTCCCACAATGCAATGATGGAGAGGGCTGTTCTAAATATAGCCGAGGCGGGTGGTGGTCGGCAGCGTCAGAGCGGAACAATTCCAACCGTTCGCAGCTCCAGCCAGGAAGCAAAACCATGCAATTGGATGGTAATTTCGCTCAGCCTGTTTACGGGGAACTGACCAATTATAACTTCTACACTATTATACGTTTCCAAACATGATGTGAGGCCGAGTGCACGGGATTTATCGATTATTTACTTTACAGAACAGTTGCAGCTGGACGGGGACTGCACTCTGAGATGCAGGGTTGTTGAGTTCTTCATCAACACTGTCGGAGTACGCAAAAATGACGGAGAGAGAGAGAGAGAGAGAGAGAGAGAGAGAGAGAGAGAGAGAGAGAGAGAGAGAGAGAGAGAGAGAGAGAGAGAGAGAGAATCAGCAAATTGTAACTTTACATATGAAGAACGAATGGAAAAAGCAGCACATCTCTTCAAATGTCTCGCTATAGGATTTTGCCACACACCTCTATACCTTTCACAGCGCCCCTTAACACCTTCAGCCATCATCACTACACCATAACCAAGCACACTTCACCATAAGCACACCATACCACACATACACCAGCATCCATCATCCTCTCCTACACTGTCACACCTTCCTTAATTTTCAACACACCGCCGATGAACGACTTACTGAGAAGCTCCCTCGACATCCCAGTCTTTTTTTTTCCAAGGCCCGTCACTCACCGGCACCGCTAAGCCAAGGCAAGCCGCCCCTTCCATCCCTTGCTGCCTCGCTACCAGATTGCCCTCCCTAAGCCCTCCTCTATAGAAAAGTTCAAGCGACGCGCTACTGCTACGCCACCCGCTCTATATATTCGGATACCTACACCTTGCCACACTTCACAGCACACCATTGGGAGCTCGCATTTAAGCAGCACACTCTGCATGGTACCTTTGGCCTTCTTTTCTTCTGTCTCCACTTGGTTCTGCCTACACTGAGAGGCGTATCATCGCTCCTGCATCTGTACTTCATTAATTAAGTTAGCAAGCGCCCGGCCAGAGAGAGAGAGAGAGAGAGAGAGAGAGAGAGAGAGAGAGAGAGAGAGAGAGAGAGAGAGAGAGAGAGAGAGAGAGAGAGAGAGGATAAAGTAAATATGGAAAACGAAAAATAGAAGAGGGGAGAAGAAGGAAAAAGAAAGAAAAACAGCCGAAATAAGAAAGTAAGATATAAAAACACCATAAGAGACAAGAAGAGAATATAAAAGACGTACCCTTCGCAGCACGTCAGGGGGAGGTCAGCAGCGGGCGTGTGATGCGGGGCGGGGGTAGAGCGGGGCAGCGTGACACAGTGTTAGCGAGTGTCTTCAGCTTCTGTGAATAAATAACGAATCCACGTATGCACTCATATGTATAGATAAATATGAAAGTTATTCTCAATGTGTTATTCCTTACAAATGATGGACTGGTAAGTAATCTGTCAAAACTGAGGTGAAACTGTACGTAATCAAACATACATATGCACCAGCAAAAATGAGAAGAGGAAGATTGCGAATCTTACGAACATAACCAGCATTTCATTATTGTGGAATATTGAAGAATTTCATTATCTTTCACCGCGAGTCACTGTCGCTGTCGTCAAGGTTATTGTTATTATATACAGCAGTGTTTTCAGTAGGGCAGCTTCAATAACAAGCCCGAAACAACTGCAAGGCATAGAAATTACATAGCTAAACTTTCAATGCGAATATGGGTTAATACGAGTACATAGTTTTCCTAAAAAGAGAGAGAGAGAGAGAGAGAGAGAGAGAGAGAGAGAGAGAGAGAGAGAGAGAGAGAGAGAGAGAGAGAGAGAGACGTGAACTTTATAAATTTTTAGAGGGTGAAATCTGAACACACTAATCCAGAAAGGCGGTTCACACTATTTGCCGGTCGGAACACATGACTCTTCAGAACAAACAGTTGAGTAAGTGACGCTCTCGTTCCTGACAAACCAAGTCTTGTGTGTCGACTGACAGGCTCATCTGGGGTGGGCGGCGGCTCATCCATCATCGGGCTAAATTACAGCCTCAAATACCATTGCGGGAGCCCCAAAATACGGTGCTCCAATCCTTTTAATCTCTCGGCATTAGCAAATTTATATATCATGTTTGTTTAAAGGCTTATGCCCGGTGAAATGAACGATGAGAGAGAGAGAGAGAGAGAGAGAGAGAGAGAGAGAGAGAGAGAGAGAGAGAGAGAGAGAGAGAGAGAGAGAGAGAGAGAGAGAGAGAGAGAGAGAGATATGTAGTGTTAAAAAAAAAATACAGAGGAAAAACAGAATGGAGACTGAAAATACACAGCGGTAAAAGTTGCGTCATCGAAACTAAATTATATTCATTCTATGCTCCTCGTCATTAAATAACCTCTGCACTAGGATCTCCAATTCCTGCCACCCATGCGAGGACACAACAGACGCTCACCACTCCAGGGGCTCAGCTCAACCAGAATATGAAACCAGTGAGTTACATATTAAAAGCTACGAGCGTATTATAAAGAGTCTTACAAATCGAGTAAATCAATGGTGGACTTCAAGATTGCCGCGGCTCCTCCATCGCAGGCCACAGGTGCACGATACTGTCTGTAGGCCGCAACAAAGCGAAAACAGGACCTGGTGGTGTTCTCAACAAACGGCAACACTCTGAAGATTATACGACGATGCCTTTAATGAGGTACTATAATTACTTAATTGCCAGTGTGTGTGTGTGTGTGTGTGTGTGTGTGTGTGTGTGTGTGTGTGTGTGTGTGTGTGTGTGTGTGTGTGTGTGTGTGTGTGTGTGTGTGCGCTTACCTAATCACCTAATTGTATTTTTACATGATTAAGTCAAGCTCTCCGTGTCCCGCCTCTAATACTGCTTTATCATACACTCATTCTTTGAATTTTTATGCAGTTTCAACACACACTTTCTTTAATAAAGGAAATTACGTTGAGTTCTAGTTGGAACTTTTTTCCTATTACTTTTATAAAGTTTCAACTGTGATGTCGACCTGTTGCTTGCATATATATATATATATATATATATATATATATATATATATATATATATATATATATATATATATATACTTACTCACATACCAATTTGATGGTCATTTCTTATTAACATATATATATATATATATATATATATATATATATATATATATATATATATATATATATATATATATATATATATATATATATATATATATATATATATATATATATATATATATATATATATATATATATATATATATATATATATACTTACTCACATACCAATTTGATGGTCATTTCTTATTAACACTATAATTGTCAGCTGACCTCATTTTGTCTTACTCAATTTAGTCTTCACTTTTACGATATTCAAATCCGTTATTTTTTTTTCTCCCTCTTTGAAGGTCTCTACACTCTACGCTCTACATATCTCGCCATTCACTGTGCTACTCTAACCACAATATTTCTTCATACTAATTTCGTTTTCTATTACTGAGAAAGGCCTACCTCGGGCTTTTGTGAAGCGTAGCATTAAGTCCTCGTTTGTCCGCCAGCTTTCAAAGTAATCACCTGATGGAAAGCTTATTCGAAACGCACACAATCAGAACATCTACCTTTTCTACTTGAATCCGAGAGTCTGTGAAGGTAAATTCTGAAATGTGACATAAGGGATTTCCTACTCTGTACAAAGTGGGTTATTCCTCGCTAGTTTCTCAACTTAGCAGCAATCAGTTTCGTTAGGAGCTCATAGGCAGCAATTCTGTATAAGATTAAACTCTAGTTTGATAGATTTTTCCCACATAGAGCCATAGGAGTCTCCCATAGGAGTGGCAGATTCTTATAACTCACACCCAATAATAAATAGTGTGTGGCTTTTCCTTAATCCTTTCATTGCGATACGAAGCAATTAACAACACCAGAAGCAATGCGTGAAGCCTTTATAAACATTTATAAGAAAGTTAGCGATGAAAAGAATACATTTTGCAGTTTCTCCCCAGTTCAAAGATTGGAGGTGGCTGTAGAACAAGTAAAGATGTCTCAAAGTGATTGGTAGTTAAGGAAATGTGTACCAAGTGGCAGTCAAAGGGTTAAGGTCAACAAGATGGTGTCGTATTTTAACTTATAATTTACTTGAGACATTAAAATCAGTAGAGGGAGCGCTGGAATAGCTCATATACTTTAACAACGATGGGTTTATTCTTGCTCAGTAAACTCTCTGATTACTGAACTAAAAAACAACTGTTATAGCGTCATTAGCTGTCAGTGGGGTTAATTCAGTCTTATAAGCTTGTATTTTATAACTCCTTTCGTTTTACTTACCTCGTCTCTGTAATTTTCTAAAAGCCTCCCGTACGGCTGCTTCTCAGCGGGAAAACTGTGTAATGAACTGTATCATCTAGCGGAAAGAGAGATTGATTTTTGGCTGGAAGTGTCCCCTGTTTCTTCCTCATCACCATGACATCTCTTCCGCTTCCTTAATTATGCTGTATACATTTTTTTTCCTTTGCTGATAATACACTTTTGTAGTGTTAACTACCGGAATTATGACATTATTTATTATTATTCCACAAAAAAGCTTTTATAAACAATCTAATTAATTTCCTTTTTCCGTCTTGTAACAACAAATCAAGTAAAAAAGGGGTAATTCTCACTACGTATTTCAGTATCTTTTCTGATGTAATACAGTGTATCCTGCAGGTGTGTCGTGGTGGCGTTGTTTGAGCGGTTATGGTCACGCCCCTGATCTAAGTATTTACATATGGGTCATATCTAAGCGTTTCCTTTGCTTTTCCTATAGGCCTTGCTGGCGCCCGAGAGTGTAAGAAAGGCAGGAAAAGTGAGTGGCGAGTGTGTGGGGCGACACTGTACCCTCCCCACTGTTTTGGAGGACAAAGTGAAAGATGGAGGCGGAAGGAAGGGCCAGTGAGCTGCGTATGCTTGACCTCTGAGTAGGGAAAAAAAAAAAAAAAAAATGACACGTTTCGGAAACAACTTGTATCATAAGTAGAGAACGTGCATCCCGTTAAGCAGCCGCGCATTGCAAGGCCACGAGAGTACGTGGTATGATCGCAAGTGACACGTCCGGAAATCAGCGTTTAATTGCGTGTGTCTTAATAGAAAAAAATAGCTGATTTCCAAATTATACATCAAAGTATGACCTCGTCTAGTTCAGGAGAGTCCTTCGTATAAATGCACTGGTGTGTGTGTGTGTGTGTGTGAGTGTTATTGCTAGTTATCTCTCTCTCTCTCTGTCAGTAGTTGCACAGGTCTTCAAGGGTATTTTTACGGTTTTAGTGACAGATTAACAACATTTCTACATTAATAACAGGAGAAACATCATTGAAAACCCTGATAATCATCTTTATAGCTTTGAAAAACAGTCGTGAGGAGAGAGAGAGAGAGAGAGAGAGAGAGAGAGAGAGAGAGAGAGAGAGAGAGAGAGAGAGAGAGAGAGAAAGAGCATTTCAGTTGAGCCTATTCTGCCCTGGTTCGTGTTTGCTGCGGTGACACGGTGCCGCACTGAGTGAAGATTGCGTTCATAATCACTTATCGGGGGTGGAGTGGAGAAAGGACAGTCAGGAAGTGAGGATATTTATATTATTTGACATATTATTTGATAGCATGTCAACTTTTGTGTGTGTGTGTGTGTGTGTGTGTGGGTGGGTGTTGGATCAGTGACAGGTGGCGCTGGGGAGTTACCACGGCGAGCGGCTGGCTGGCTGCAGTGTTTTGGTCAGCACTGGTCAATCTTGCCCTACACGCTCTATTAACCAGTGTTTCCGTCTTCCCGACACCTTCTTCTTGCACCAAGCACCGTCAAGCATCACCAGAGAGGCACGAGTACGTAAGGTGAGTCCAGCGGGGCCAGTCTCTCCTCAGTCAGCCTTACTGCCTTCACAACACCCTAATCCTCCCTCTAGTGTCTTGTATTCGTTTATTTAGGATTCATTATTCGTTATTTAGTTTTTTTAGGGGTTAATTATTTATATTTAGGTTTTGTTTACGTCTGAGTCTGGAAAGAGTTGGAAATTTATTCAAATATTTAATGTTCGCCAATATGTAAACAAGCTGTCAGCTGTGTTATTAGCCATTATTTGCCTCATCTCTCACTTATTGTAAGCCTAACATATCACAAGATGGATCCACATGTCTAGGCTTCATATCCGCTGGTCAGATATATCCGTCATTGCGTGGTTTTGGTGTTATATAGGAATAAATAAGGCAACATGGCCGCCGGCTCCCCCACTAAGGTCGCCGCCGACGGCCGCCATGATGGACTGGCACCTGTTCCGGCTTGTTGGTTCCAATATTTTTTTATATTTTTCTGAATTAATTTATTTGGCTTGTATAGTAAGATTTTATGGTTTCTAAAAATATTTCGTTGCTTTTCAAGTGTTTTTCTTGCTTCAGTTAAGTAAATGTGCTGAATTTGGTGTTGTTTTTTATGTAAATAAGGGGCAGTTTGTACGGTGAAATTTACCCAGCCTGGTTTTTGGCTTTTTTATTTGAGGCTTTAATGAAGATTTTATTGCTTCAAAAAATCGTTTATGATTTTTAAAGTATGTTGCGTTCCTGTTGAGTTAAGTATGTGGAATTTGAATAGGCTTATTGTCCCTTTGAAAGTGGTGATTTTGTCATTTTTTAGCTTCTTTATTTTTTTATTGTAGCTTGTAACTAAGTGTGCATTATTTTAAAAAATAGTTCAGATTTTTTTAAATGTCTTTTTACCAGTGTAAAGTGGAATAGGTGGACTTTTCAGTGTTTTTAATGGTGTCAAAATTTCCAACACTTTTTCCATATTTCACATAATATTTCTTTATAACTACTGAGACTGGAGGTGTTTTGATATTGTGAATATTAATTGAAGTAATTATCAAGTCAGAATATATAATGCATTCGAGCCTAGCTTCATTTTTTCTATGGGTCAATTTCAAAATGAAATATGTTACGTACGTATGGCAGCGGGGCGCCGGCACCTCGCCTGTGACGTCATCAAGGATTCGAGACCCGGTCTGCTCCAGTGTCTCCTCAATATTTACCGTAATTTCCAGTGTTTTCCAAGTGTTTCCAGCTGTTTCTAAAGTCAGGCGTGTAGATAATTGTAGTAGAAGGAAGAAAATAAGAGAAATGAAAGAGGAGAAGGAAGAAATAAAAAGAAATGGAGGAGGAGGCAAAACAGGTAAACAATATTTAGCTTAGTTTCCCTTGCTGCGCTGCAGTTCTCTGTAATATTTGGTGTGTTTTAGGTGTTTTATGTGTTTAGGATGTATGTAGGAATGTTGTGGGGTGTTTAGAGTGTGTGTTGGTGGTGTTTAGGTATGTTTTGGGTGTATATTTGCTGTTATCATTGTGTTTTGGGTGAATTTTGGGTGTTTTAAATGTGGTTTAGGATGTTTTTAGTTATATTGTAAGTGGTTTGAGTCGTGTGGGGTGTTTTGAGTATATTGTGGGATGTTTTTGTGTGTTATGGGTGTGTTTGGGGATATATTGAGGTGTAGTGAGTTTGTTTTGGGTTTTTTTTTCTGTTTTAAGTGTTTCAGTGAGTTTGGGTGTGTGTGTCAGGTCTTTTGAGGTGTATTTGATTGTGTGCAAGTAGTTTTGGGTCTTTAAGGGTGTGTTTGTGGCGTGTTTGTGGTGTTGAGTGTTGCTTTAAGTGTGTTTTGGATGTTTTGATGTGTTTTGGGTGTGTTTGATGAGTTTTGGGGTGTTGTAGTGTATTTTGGGTGTTTTAAATCTTTTGAGTGTGTTTGGATGAGTTTTAGGTATATTGGGGTGCTTTGAGTGTGTTTTGGATAAATTTAGCTTGGTTGGGGTGGGTTATTTGGATGTTTTTAGATGTTACGGGGTGTTTTGAGTGAATATTCAATATTTGGTTGTGTTTAGGTGAGTGTAGTGGGTATTTTGGGGTGTTGTGATGTGTTTTGGTTGTGTTTTGGATGTTTTGAGTGTATTTTGAGTGTGTTTTGGTAAGTTTTGTTGCATGTAGGGATGTTGAGTGTTATATATATATATATATATATATATATATATATATATATATATATATATATATATATATATATATATATATATATATATAATGGGAAGGCAATGAGAAGAGGGACAAAAGAACATGGGATGCACCGCCTGTGTTCATACCGGGATCTGATGTCAGTTCTTGTGAAGGGCCAGAATGCATATTCCTGAAGTCTGGAAGGAGTCGTCCGCCAGCCTGTATGAACACTAGGCTGTAGCTCCAAAACTAACTATAGGATTCTCTCTAAAATAGTCTCATTGAGATTCTCGCACAAAATTACCTATACGTAAATTAATCTAACCTAACCTAACCGCTACAAGAGTAAATGGGCCGAAACATTACCAGACTTTGGGAATATGCCTCCAGAGGGATACGGGTTAAGGTCGCTTCACACACATCAGTGCCGTATTCGTAATTTTACTTTAATGATTTTCCTCAGGCTGAAAGCCTCATGCAGTTGACACTCTCTGAGAGACGCAAAAAAATAATCAATGGGAACATTCTTGTAGCAGAAATCCTGAACTTGTACCCGTGGATTCAGACTTTTGATGGCGTAAGTGTGTATGTATGTACACTTTATGGATTTTGCTACATATTGTTACTAATTGTCAACTTTATTTGTAGGGCTATAATGTATATAGCTATTTATATTTTATAGTAGGTAATTGATATTTAACTACTGGTACTTCCATTTTCCCTCTCAGGCTCAAAGGCCTCAGTGATGGGAGATAAGCACTCATAACTAAGTACAGTTATTGCAGATGCTCATCTCTGTAACCTTCACTTATAATTATTTGATGCTTATATCTTTACAGATAATCAAGGAGTTCCTGAGATTAGAACCACAAGCGGATGAACCAGACCCAAGAGTAGCAGTTTTGAAAGGGCTGGAGAAATATAGGCTCCCAATAATTGCCATTCTCAAAAAAAGAAAAGCAGTTCCTCTGTATATGGAAACCTTACTTGAACTCTATGGCCACGATGAAAGTCAATGCGAGTAATGTCTAGTTCAATTTGTTCATTTCAGTAGCTGGTAGCAATTTAATATATATATCTCTTCATCATTAGCAATGCATCTTTCACTTTTATAAGCCTAGTTTTCATGAAACTATGCTGCATGCAAAAACCAAACATTGTATTAAGCATGGCCTATCTAACTGTAATGCTTGCACCAATTTCTATAAAGGTACTAATTTAATTGTTAAATTCCTGCTCTTCTATCAAATTTTTGGCTGAGTGCTATGGCTAAATAATTGTTTGCAGCATAAGTGATGTTAAAGATTTTAATAGGTGTAAAGCATTCTCTCTCTCTCTCTCTCTCTCTCATAAGGAAAAACATTATTTCTAGTGTAAATAAACCCAATAGGCTGTCCAATTTGAAATTTAAAATGTAAATATTATTAATCTTTTTAGAAATGTTAGCTGCATCCTCTTCCCTTGCAGTCCAATAAGACAGGTCACTAATTCGTGTGGAGATAGAATTCTTGGAGTCACCTTTGTCGGCACTAGCGCAAGTGCAGACAGTCTGATAAAGGTTTCTTCCATGGTTGTGATGAAGTTCAGGACTTCTCACACTGTTTTGGTGGATATGATGAGAAGAATCGGGAGTTCGGAACATCAGTGCGTTATGTCGGGGCATGTAGGTTCGGCTGGGGTTTTCTTTCTTTCTTTCTTTTTTTTTTTTTTTTTCGATCAGTACTCATCATATTCTTACGAGGAATTGCTAGACAAAGCATTATTGCATTATGATATCACCCAAATAGTGTTTCAAGTAAAAAACATAACCGCATACTCATACAAAAGATTTGCTGCTGTGACACAAAGGACAAAAATCATTAGTATACTGGTCGTTCTGAGCATTCAATCAAAATGCTTGTCATTCATATAATTAGTAGAACCATCAAGGAGCTTTATTTTTGTTAATTCTTATGTGATAAAGCAATAATTACAGGAGATTTTTAAAAGATTGGTACTCAAATTAGTGGACTGTCCTATTGGATGTGACCATATCTTCACTTTTTCCTTACACAGTTAATTTTCTTTTGTTTATTTGATTTACTTATTATCATATTTATTTATATATTTATTTATTTGCACCAGATGCTTGCTTAGTTATATTGGGGTTACTTCACCTGCTTGGAGAAAGGAAAGACTCCATTTTTACTAAGGTTAAATTTCAGTACCTTTGATTTTAGAGTGGTGTGTATATATTGAAATTTCTGAATATATTATCACCTTAAGATATACATCTACATATAAATTTTATTTTAATGTCAAAATGTTATTAATGTTTACACTATTATTTCTTCCTTAAGGTACCAGAAGAAGAACTAAGAACAGGGCAGTCTAGTGTGTATTTGATGGTGCACCTGTAGCTGAACCAACATGTATTTCTATGGCTGTAGTCTCATTGGTAGCAGGGCTTTGTGTTTAATATTGAACACCCCAAAAATTGTGAACATTTCCTCCGTTTCACAACATCTCATCTCTTAGGTATCAAGTATGAAAAAGGTAACACTTCAAAAACAAAATCTCTACTTGTAAAACTCAATGAAGTAAAGACAGAATTGAGCTACAAAAATGCATAAATCTGCTTCCAAATATATTCAACTCCACACATAATGCCTCTCTCTCTCTCTCTCTCTCTCTCTCTCTCTCTCTCTCTCTCTCTCTCTCTCTCTCTCTCTCTCTCTCTCTCTCTCTCTCTGTCACACACACACACACACACACACACACACACACACACACACTAGTCAATTACTAGTTAAAGATTAATCAGTGAAATAAATACATAACATTATGTTAATAAGTTTTCTAAAAAGAAAAGGAAATACTTGTACTTCCCCTTCCCCCCAACCCAGTATTCATGAAATCTTACTGAATTGTTATCTTATGTTATATATATATATATATATATATATATATATATATATATATATATATATATATATATATATATATATATATATATATATATATATATATATATATAATGAATGGAGAGTAGACTCTCTCTCTCTCTCTCTCTCTCTCTCTCTCTCTCTCTCTCTCTCTCTCTCTCTCTCTCTCCAAATTGGGAAGTATTCTTCATGTACCATATGATGCATATATATATATATATATATATATATATATATATATATATATATATATATATATATATATATATATATATATATATATATATATATATATATATATTTTTTTTTATGCATTTTTTAACTTTTTTTTTTTTTATTTCTCTATGTTATTGCAAGTGATACGTGAAGCTTCTTTATTACTGTTCTGAGCATTTCTGTAGATTTGTTTAGTTAGTATATCCCATAGAAATACTCATTTTCTTTTTTTGTGTGGCTTTAAAGGATTAATGGTGACATATGGATATGATCTGGGTTAAAAGCTTTTGCAAATAAGGTTAAATGTCTATTTTTGCACTGGTTGTTTCCCTAAGTTTCTTAAAAGTACTGTGATATAATGATTAACAGTGGACTAATTAATTATTCTTTACAGGGTCTGTAACTCCTTACATTTAATTTATGTTAACTTTACTTACATATTTTTTCCTTTAGTTTATGAATGGGAGGAAGGTTTAATATTCATATCTTAAGAGATGCTTACTTTCTTTACCACATTGCAAGTTTTTGTGATTAATACTCACAAATGTGTATTATTTACTTAATGGCTTGTCAAAACAGGTTGTTTTTGTGTTGCTTTTTTTTTTTCTCATGCTAGGATGAAATGTTACTAATGGAGTTTATTTTTTTACATCTGTTTTATATATCATTACAGTTTTGAGGGGAGCTTTCTGTTAAATGTTCAAGTGAAAAGCATATTATACTATAGATGATAAAAATTATAGTGTTTATTTTTTTTATTTATTTTTTTTAATGCAATGAAATGGAGGGAACATTTAATTGTATATGAATATATTGAATTTATTATCTATTCTTTCCCTAACCTTGAGACAGCAGTAGCTAGCTGCTAGTATTAAAGGTACTAATGATTCATCATCTGCCTAAGAAAGACTAACTAATTAGTCATTTAATTGACTAACCTATGATCCACTTTACTAATGTGGTTAGTAGAAGCAGTGAACAGTACGAAGGCATTAGTCAGATATATTTGAGTAAGACCATACTCAGGTTGAGTGCTCAGTTAGTCACAAATTGACTAACATTATGTTAGTCACTGTGACTAATGCTGCCACTCGTTCTAGACCCCATGGGTTTTACTAAGAAAAGTTAGTCAGCACGACTAACTTTGGTTTTGTGTGATATAAGCGTCTCCATGCTGTGTTCGTCCTCAGGAGGGATATTTTTAAACAATAAATGTACTACTCACTAGAGTGGTGCAGGTGTGGATCCTAATCCTTAGGAGGCTCACCGCCAACAGACAGATCGCTGGAGAGTTCGGTGTAATTTATAGCATATCTCCCTTGGGAGAAAGAGACGCTTGGAGAGAAGGAATTACTCCATGTGGAATGACGGCGGTAGTCATCAAGGGAAGAAGGGAGATTTAGCAGAGATTAGCATGGATCCTTAACTCCACTACAGGTGAGAAAGGTAAAGGATGCAGGTATCGTCCCTAGATCTCCTACGTGAGGGATGCGGGAAAGAGTGGCTTAGTACCATTACAGTAGTAGTAGAAGTGGTAGTAAACCAGTTCACCAGACACACATCTACAATTTAAGTATCTGCGTGATACAATAATTGCATCACAAATTTCCCATTGCTGTGTGTGTGTGTGTATTTGTGTGTGTGTGTGTGTTTGATCCCATGTTACATAGTACATTTTACTTCCCAAAACATACTTTTCTAAACACACACACACACACAAACACACACACACACACACACACACGGGCATAGGGAATACATTTGCACACGTGAATATCGTTTACTTAAAAACGCCGCAGGAATGCCAGGGACAATGAAAAGAAAGAGTAGTGTGAGGATAGTGTCAGGATAGATATGGAGGCTCCATGCTGGGATTTTTCTTTAAGTAAGGGCCACTGACCAAGGTCAACGAACATTTTTAGTATAAATAAACCACCTAAGTGCCTGTTCCTAGAGCAGTGACAAATAGAATGATAAAAAAAAAGTTTAAGACAGGAAGGAGGAAATACAGAATCAGGCAGGAAGTTTCAGAGTTTGCCAGAGAAAGGGATGAATGATTGAGGATACTGGTTAATTCTTACATTAGAGAGGTGGACAGAATAGGGGTGAGAGAATGAAGAAAGTATTCTGTAATTGAATTTATAGTAGTTATTCAGTTATGTTTATCTATTTATTATGTACTGAAATCCTTGCTAAAGATTAAAATGATACAAAAATACGATGATTATATTTGCATCCATTTATCCACCGATTCACACTCACCCACCCACCTCCATTAGCCCACCCATCCAGCCACCTACTCAACCAACCACATCCACCCATCCACTCACCGTACACTACCAACACTTACACCCACCCATCCATCCACCCATCTCTTACCAACTAACCCACTCAGCCACACTCACTCATCCATCATCCCACCCACACCCACCAAACCATCCACCTACCAACCATCCACCCTACCATCCACTACGCAATGACCTACCCATCCACAACCACGATCACCTACAGTTCATTGTCCATCGACCTTCCACCAACCTAATCACTCATTCGTACTCATCCACCCAACCCATCCACTCACCTACACCAAACCCATCATCCACACCTTACCCACACCCTCCACTCACCCAGCCACTCAACGATCCACTGACTCACCCATTCATCCACCTATCCAAATATGCATCCACACACCAATTTACCCACCCACCCATCCAACTACCCATTCACCCATCCATTTATCCATCCACCCACGCATCCAAACACCAAATCGTCCACACACCCACCCAGCTACCCATCCACTTATCCACCTACCTGTGTATGCATGTGTGTGTGTGTGTGTGTGTGTGTGTTGGCACATATTTTGAGTTTAGGACCATCCTAAAGGGCGTTGTTTCTCTGGTTTACGAGTGTTGCAGTAAAAGCCAAAGGTTGCAGAGAAATGCTGTATATCACGCTATACAGAAGTGTACATAAACGATAGCTATAACAAACAACGGTAAACTACTTACTGTCTTAGAGAGAGAGAGAGAGAGAGAGAGAGAGAGAGAGAGAGAGTCAGGTGAGGGTGTGAACGAGGTGTCAGAGGTATCAAATACTGTATTAACACCTAGAGGGGACGGGAGAGGGGGAGAGGCCGCCGCCACGTCAATGTCCTGCCACAATGAGGGTTTGGTTCCCTCAATGATAAAAGCGGTGGTCTGAGGGTCCTGTTATGGAGATATCAATTGATTTGACCTGCAAGTCACTGGCTTACACCTGTGCTGCGGTGACGCTTAGTGAGGTGTTGGGCAGGTTCATGTACTGTGTGTGTGTGTGTGTGTGTACGAGTATGTGTGTCGCTACTCCAAGACAGGTCAGGGATATTGCAATGTAACCGTACTCATAATCGAACTCAACCCTGCTGCTGCTGCTGCTGCTACAACAACAACAACAACAACAACAACAACAACAACAACAACAATAACTACTACTACTACTACTACTACTACTACTACTACTACTACTACTACTATTACTAGTCGTACTGCTACTACTCGCACCACTACTACTCGTACTACTACTACTACTACTACTACTACTACTACTACTACTACTACTACTACTACTACATGACTGAGTCTCTGGAATGTTTACGATGGATGGCAATCGCTGGGAATATTATTTTGGGAGACTGATACAGTTATAGGGCATTATTCTAGAAACTAATGCAATATGGCTACACTGTGTCATGTCTGCACAACGCTCTCTCTCTCTCTCTCTCTCTCTCTCTCTCTCTCACACACACACACACACACACACACACACACACACACACACACACACACACACACAAACAACAACAACAACAACAACAGAAATGTTTCCGAACTAATATCAGAGAGGGAAAAAAAATATTACTTTGATATGAAAAAAAAAAAGAAAAAATGGCCAAAAAACAGTCCATCGCCACCATGATATGAAAACAGGAGCT
Organism: Scylla paramamosain; assembly: GCF_035594125.1. NCBI lineage: Eukaryota > Metazoa > Arthropoda > Malacostraca > Decapoda > Portunidae > Scylla > Scylla paramamosain. The sequence goes on along the minus strand of NC_087167.1, from coordinate 11,100,353 downwards.
CTAAAAACGTAACATGCTGTCATTTTGATATAATACAGTTGCTTAAAAAAATAAACTATCGCCTTAATGACATGCTCCAAAAAAACAAAACAAAAAGAAAAAAAAAACATAATAAAACACGATCAGTTGTTACCTCATTATGAAACTTGCTGAAAAAAAAATCTTAACAGGCATTGTTGCTCTAAAACTAAATAAATTATAACCTGAAACAGAATTTGAATGAATAAAAAAAATACTCAGAACAGAATGAATATAAAACAATTCCTTTAAAACATAATAAATTTCCATTATCATGAAACACTCGCACTAAAAATAAGGATGTTAAGAAGTTACCAGCTGCTTAAGTCAATAATCCGTAAAAGACTTCCCTAAGTGGGCCGGCACGTGGCCAAGAATCGCCCTTCAGAGTTAGTAAAAATACACATTCTCTCTCTCTCTCTCTCTCTCTCTCTCTCTCTCTCTCTCTCTCTCTCTCTCTCTCTCTCTCTCTCTCTCTCTCTCTCCAGTTTTCATACACTAAATTTCTTTGTAAGATGAAGAAAAGGTAAATAAGATAAGCCTGTAAAAAAAAATAATGACCAAAGTAGGAAAGAATAAATTAACATCTCGCTTTCGTCATATCAGTTCGGTCCTATTTATAATTAAAAAAAGACCGCATCTTATCGTGGAATGGAAGTCCGCTAATGAATGAAGCCGAGCCGATCCACTGGTGTTGTGAGCGAGCAGAGGAGACATGGAGTGAGCGAAGATGAGCAGTAGACTAAGAATCAAAGGCGACGGGAGGAGAGTGGCATTAAGTAAAAGCAGAAGAGAGGCGGAGCGAGGATAACGAGATGGTGGAGGTGAAGTGTTAACGACCCCGGCACACCCCAGCTCCCGTGACTCCCGTGCCCAGTGAGGCACGAGGAGTACGCGGAGCAATAACATATTGATACTGGTGCCGTGCAATACAGAGCGGAGAGTGTAAATCCGTCACTCAGCATCGACCATTTGTGTAAAAAATAATGAATGAAGAGAGAGAGAGAGAGAGAGAGAGAGAGAGAGAGAGCATTTCAGTTGAGCCTATTCTGCCCTGGTTCGTGTTTGCTGCGGTGACACGGTGCCGCACTGAGTGAAGATTGCGTTCATAATCACTTATCGGGGGTGGAGTGGGGAAAGGAGAGTCAGGAAGTGAGGATATTTATATTATTTGACATATTATTTGATAGCATGTCAACTTTTGTGTGTGTGTGTGTGTGTGTGTGTGTGTGTGGGTGGGTGTTGGATCAGTGACAGGTGGCGCTGGGGAGCTACCACGGCGAGCGGCTGGCTGGCTGCAGTGTTTTGGTCAGCACTGGTCAATCTTGCCCTACACGCTCTATTAACCAGTGTTTCCGTCTTCCCGACACCTTCTTCTTGCACCAAGCACCGTCAAGCATCACCAGAGAGGCACGAGTGCGTAAGGTGAGTCCAGCGGGGCCAGTCTCTCCTCAGTCAGCCTTACTGCCTTGACAACACCCTAATCCTCCCTCTAGTGTCTTGTATTCGTTTATTTAGGATTCATTATTCGTTATTTAGTCTTTCTAGGGGTTAATTATTTATATTTAGGTTTTGTTTACGCCTGAGTCTGGAAAGAGTTGGAAATTTATTCAAATATTTAATGTTCGCCAATATGTAAACAAGCTGTCAGCTGTGTTATTAGCCATTATTTGCCTCATCTCTCACTTATTGTAAGCCTAACATATCACAAGATGGATCCACATGTCTAGGCTTCATATCCGCTGGTCAGATATATCCGTCATTGCCTGTTTTTGGTGTTATATAGGAATAAATAAGGCAACATGGCCGCCGGCTCCCCCACTAAGGTCGCCGCCGACGGCCGCCATGATGGACTGGCACCTGTTCCGGCTTGTTGGTTCCAATATTTTTTATATTTTTCTGAATTAATTTATTTGGCTTGTATAGTAAGATTTTATGGTTTCTAAAAATATTTCGTTGCTTTTCAAGTGTTTTTCTTGCTTCAGTTAAGTAAATGTGCTGAATTTGGTGTTGTTTTTTATGTAAATAAGGGGCAGTTTGTACGGTGAAATTTACCCAGCCTGGTTTTTGGCTTTTTTATTTGAGGCTTTAATAAAGATTTTATTGCTTCAAAAAATCGTTTATGATTTTTAAAGTATGTTGCGTTCCTGTTGAGTTAAGTATGTGGAATTTGAATAGGCTTATTGTCCCTTTGAAAGTGGTGATTTTGTCATTTTTTAGCTTCTTTATTTTTTTATTGTAGCTTGTAACTAAGTGTGCATTATTTTAAAAAATAGTTCAGATTTTTTAAAATGTCTTTTTACCAGTGTAAAGTGGAATAGGTGGACTTTTCAGTGTTTTTAATGGTGTCAAAATTTCCAACACTTTTTCCATATTTCACATAATATTTCTTTATAACTACTGAGACTGGAGGTGTTTTGATATTGTGAATATTAATTGAAGTAATTATCAAGTCAGAATATATAATGCATTCGAGCCTAGCTTCATTTTTTCTATGGGTCAATTTCAAAATGAAATATGTTACGTACGTATGGCAGCGGGGCGCCGGCACCTCGCCTGTGACGTCATCAAGGATTCGAGACCCGGTCTGCTCCAGTGTCTCCTCAATATTTACCGTAATTTCCAGTGTTTTCCAAGTGTTTCCAGCTGTTTCCAAAGTCAGGCGTGTAGATAATTGTAGTAGAAGGAAGAAAATAAGAGAAATGAAAGAGGAGAAGGAAGAAATAAAAAGAAATGGAGGAGGAGGCAAAACAGGTAAACAATATTTAGCTTAGTTTCCCTTGCTGCGCTGCAGTTCTCTGTAATATTTGGTGTGTTTTAGGTGTTTTATGTGTTTAGGATGTATGTAGGAATGTTGTGGGGTGTTTAGAGTGTGTGTTGGTGGTGTTTAGGTATGTTTTGGGTGTATATTTGCTGTTATCATTGTGTTTTGGGTGAATTTTGGGTGTTTTAAATGTGGTTTAGGATGTTTTTAGTTATATTGTAAGTGGTTTGAGTCGTGTGGGGTGTTTTGAGTATATTGTGGGATGTTTTTGTGTGTTATGGGTGTGTTTGGGGGTATATTGAGGTGTAGTGAGTTTGTTTTGGGTTTTTTTTTCTGTTTTAAGTGTTTCAGTGAGTTTGGGTGTGTGTGTCAGGTCTTTTGAGGTGTATTTGATTGTGTGCAAGTAGTTTTGGGTCTTTAAGGGTGTGTTTGTGGCGTGTTTGTGGTGTTGAGTGTTGCTTTAAGTGTGTTTTGGATGTTTTGATGTGTTTTGGGTGTGTTTGATGAGTTTTGGGGTGTTGTAGTGTATTTTGGGTGTTTTAAATCTTTTGAGTGTGTTTGGATGAGTTTTAGGTATATTGGGGTGCTTTGAGTGTGTTTTGGATAAATTTAGCTTGGTTGGGGTGGGTTATTTGGATGTTTTTAGATGTTACGGGGTGTTTTGAGTGAATATTCAATATTTGGTTGTGTTTAGGTGAGTGTAGTGGGTATTTTGGGGTGTTGTGATGTGTTTTGGTTGTGTTTTGGATGTTTTGAGTGTATTTTGAGTGTGTTTTGGTAAGTTTTGTTGCATGTAGGGATGTTGAGTGTTATATATATATATATATATATATATATATATATATATATATATATATATATATATATATATATATATATATATATATATAATGGGAAGGCAATGAGAAGAGGGACAAAAGAACATGGGATGCACCGCCTGTGTTCATACCGGGATCTGATGTCAGTTCTTGTGAAGGGCCAGAATGCATATTCCTGAAGTCTGGAAGGAGTCGTCCGCCAGCCTGTATGAACACTAGGCTGTAGCTCCAAAACTAACTATAGGATTCTCTCTAAAATAGTCTCATTGAGATTCTCGCACAAAATTACCTATACGTAACTTAATCTAACCTAACCTAACCGCTACAAGAGTAAATGGGCCGAAACATTACCAGACTTTGGGAATATGCCTCCAGAGGGATACGGGTTAAGGTCGCTTCACACACATCAGTGCCGTATTCGTAATTTTACTTTAATGATTTTCCTCAGGCTGAACGCCTCATGCAGTTGACACTCTCTGAGAGACGCAAAAAAATAATCAATGGGAACATTCTTGTAGCAGAAATCCTGAACTTGTACCCGTGGATTCAGACTTTTGATGGCGTAAGTGTGTATGTATGTACACTTTATGGATTTTGCTACATATTGTTACTAATTGTCAACTTTATTTGTAGGGCTATAATGTATATAGCTATTTATATTTTATAGTAGGTAATTGATATTTAACTACTGGTACTTCCATTTTCCCTCTCAGGCTCAAAGGCCTCAGTGATGGGAGATAAGCACTCATAACTAAGTACAGTTATTGCAGATGCTCATCTCTGTAACCTTCACTTATAATTATTTGATGCTTATATCTTTACAGATAATCAAGGAGTTCCTGAGATTAGAACCACAAGCGGATGAACCAGACCCAAGAGTAGCAGTTTTGAAAGGGCTGGAGAAATATAGGCTCCCAATAATTGCCATTCTCAAAAAAAGAAAAGCAGTTCCTCTGTATATGGAAACCTTACTTGAACTCTATGGCCACGATGAAAGTCAATGCGAGTAATGTCTAGTTCAATTTGTTCATTTCAGTAGCTGGTAGCAATTTAATATATATATATCTTTTCATCATTAGCAATGCATCTTTCACTTTTATAAGCCTAGTTTTCATGAAACTATGCTGCATGCAAAAACCAAACATTGTATTAAGCATGGCCTATCTAACTGTAATGCTTGCACCAATTTCTATAAAGGTACTAATTTAATTGTTAAATTCCTGCTCTTCTATCAAATTTTTGGCTGAGTGCTATGGCTAAATAATTGTTTGCAGCATAAGTGATGTTAAAGATTTTAATAGGTGTAAAGCATTCTCTCTCTCTCTCTCTCTCTCTCTCTCTCATAAGGAAAAACATTATTTCTAGTGTAAATAAACCCAATAGGCTGTCCAATTTGAAATTTAAAATGTAAATATTATTAATCTTTTTAGAAATGTTAGCTGCATCCTCTTCCCTTGCAGTCCAATAAGACAGGTCACTAATTCGTGTGGAGATAGAATTCTTGGAGTCACCTTTGTCGGCACTAGCGCAAGTGCAGACAGTCTGATAAAGGTTTCTTCCATGGTTGTGATGAAGTTCAGGACTTCTCACACTGTTTTGGTGGATATGATGAGAAGAATCGGGAGTTCGGAACATCAGTGCGTTATGTCGGGGCATGTAGGTTCGGCTGGGGTTTTCTTTCTTTCTTTCTTTTTTTTTTTTTTTCGATCAGTACTCATCATATTCTTACGAGGACTTGCTAGACAAAGCATTATTGCATTATGATATCACCCAAATAGTGTTTCAAGTAAAAAACATAACCGCATACTCATACAAAAGATTTGCTGCTGTGACACAAAGGACAAAAATCATTAGTATACTGGTCGTTCTGAGCATTCAATCAAAATGCTTGTCATTCATATAATTAGTAGAACCATCAAGGAGCTTTATTTTTGTTAATTCTTATGTGATAAAGCAATAATTACAGGAGATTTTTAAAAGATTGGTACTCAAATTAGTGGACTGTCCTATTGGATGTGACCATATCTTCACTTTTTCCTTACACAGTTAATTTTCTTTTGTTTATTTGATTTACTTATTATCATAATTATTTATTTATATATTTATTTATTTGCACCAGATGCTTGCTTAGTTATATTGGGGTTACTTCACCTGCTTGGAGAAAGGAAAGACTCCATTTTTACTAAGGTTAATTTTCAGTACCTTTGTTTTTAGAGTGGTGTGTATATATTGAAATTTCTGAATATATTATCACCTTAAGATATACATCTATATATAAATTTTATTTTAATGTCAAAATGTTATTAATGTTTACACTATTATTTCTTCTTAAGGTACCAGAAGAAGAACTAAGAACAGGGCAGTCTAGTGTGTATTTGATGGTGCACCTGTAGCTGAACCAACATGTATTTCTATGGCTGTAGTCTCATTGGTAGCAGGGCTTTGTGTTTAATATTGAACACCCAAAAAATTGTGAACATTTCCTCCGTTTCACAACATCCCATCTCTTAGGTATCAAGTATGACAAAGGTAACACTTCAAAAACAAAATCTCTACTTGTAAAACTCAATGAAGTAAAGACAGAATTGAGCTACAAAAATGCATAAATCTGCTTCCAAATATATTCAACTCCACACATAATGCCTCTCTCTCTCTCTCTCTCTCTCTCTCTCTCTCTCTCTCTCTCTCTCTCTCTCTCTCTCTCTCTCTCTCTCTCTCTCTTTCTCTGTCTCTGTCACACACACACACACACACACACACTAGTCAATTACTAGTTAAAGATTAATCAGTGAAATAAATACATAACATTATGTTTATAAGTTTTCTAAAAGGAAAAGGAAATACTTGTACTTCCCCTTCCCCCCAACCCAGTATTCATGAAATCTTACTGAATTGTTATCTTATGTTATATATATATATATATATATATATATATATATATATATATATATATATATATATATATATATATATATATATATATAATGAATGGAGAGTAGACTCTCTCTCTCTCTCTCTCTCTCTCTCTCTCTCTCCAAATTGGGAAGTATTCTTCATGTACCATATGATGCATATATATATATATATATATATATATATATATATATATATATATATATATATATATATATATATATATATATATATATATATATATATATATATATATATATTTTTTTTTTTTTATGCATTTTTTAACTTTTTTTTTTTTTATTTCTCTATGTTATTGCAAGTGATACATGAAGCTTCTTTATTACTGTTCTGAGCATTTCTGTAGATTTGTTTAGTTAGTATATCCCATAGAAATACTCATTTTCTTTTTTTGTGTGGCTTTAAAGGATTAATGGTGACATATGGATATGATCTGGGTTAAAAGCTTGTACAAATAAGGTTAAATGTCTATTTTTGCACTGGTTGTTTCCCTAAGTTTCTTAAAAGTACTGTGATATAATGATTAACAGTGGACTAAATAATTATTCTTTACAGGGTCTGTAATTCCTTACATTTAATTTATGTTAACTTTACTTACATATTTTTTCCTTTAGTTTATGAATGGGAGGAAGGTTTAATATTCATATCTTAAGAGATGCTTACTTTCTTTTCCACATTGTAAGTTTTTGTGATTAATACTCACAAATGTGTATTATTTACTTAATGGCTTGTCAAAACAGGTTGTTTTTGTGTTGCTTTTTTTTTTCTCATGCTAGGATGAAGTGTTACTAATGGAGTTTATTTTTTACATCTGTTTTATATATCATTACAGTTTTGAGGGGAGCTTTCTGTTAAATGTTCAAGTGAAAAGCATATTATACTATAGATGATAAAAATTATAGTGTTTATTTTTTTACTTATTTTTTTTAATGCAATGAAATGGAGGGAACATTTAATTGTATATGAATATATTGAATTTATTATCTATTCTTTCCCTAACCTTGAGACAGCAGTAGCTAGCTGCTAGTATTAAAGGTACTAATGATTCATCATCTGCCTAAGAAAGACTAACTAATTAGTCATTTAATTGACTAACCTATGATCCACTTTACTAATGTGGTTAGTAGAAGCAGTGAACAGTACGAAGGCATTAGTCAGATATATTTGAGTAAGACCATACTCAGGTTGAGTGCTCAGTTAGTCACAAATTGACTAACATTATGTTAGTCACTGTGACTAATGCTGCCACTCGTTCTAGACCCCATGGGTTTTACTAAGAAAAGTTAGTCAGCACGACTAACTTTAGTTTTGTGTGATATAAGCGTCTCCATGCTGTGTTCGTCCTCAGGAGGGATATTTTTAAACAATAAATGTACTACTCACTAGAGTGGTGCAGGTGTGGATCCTAATCCTTAGGAGGCTCACCGCCAACAGACAGATCGCTGGAGAGTTCGGTCTAATTTATAGCATATCTCCCTTGGGAGAAAGAGACGCTTGGAGAGAAGGAATTACTCCATGTGGAATGACGGCGGTAGTCATCAAGGGAAGAAGGGAGATTTAGCAGAGATTAGCATGGATCCTTAACTCCACTACAGGTGAGAAAGGTAAAGGATGCAGGTATCGTCCCTAGATCTCCTACGTGAGGGATGCGGGAAAGAGTGGCTTAGTACCATTACAGTAGTAGTAGAAGTGGTAGTAAACCAGTTCACCAGACACACATCTACAATTTAAGTATCTGCGTGATACAATAATTGCATCACAAATTTCCCATTGCTGTGTGTGTGTGTGTATGTGTGTGTGTGTGTGTGTTTGATCCCATGTTACATAGTACATCTTACTACCCAAAACATACTTTTCTAAACACACACACACACACAAACACACACACACACACACACACACGGGCATAGGGAATACATTTGCACACGTGAATATCGTTTACTTAAAAACGCCGCAGGAATGCCAGGGACAATGAAAAGAAAGAGTAGTGTGAGGATAGTGTCAGGATAGATATGGAGGCTCCATGCTGGGATTTTTCTTTAAGTAAGGGCCACTGACCAAGGTCAACGAACATTTTTAGTATAAATAAACCACCTAAGTGCCTGTTCCTAGAGCAGTGACAAATAGAATGATAAAAAAAAAGTTTAAGACAGGAAGGAGGAAATACAGAATCAGGCAGGAAGTTTCAGAGTTTGCCAGAGAAAGGGATGAATGATTGAGGATACTGGTTAATTCTTACATTAGAGAGGTGGACAGAATAGGGGTGAGAGAATGAAGAAAGTATTCTGTAATTGAATTTATAGTAGTTATTCAGTTATGTTTATCTATTTATTATGTACTGAAATCCTTGCTAAAGATTAAAATGATACAAAAATACGATGATTATATTTGCATCCATTTATCCACCGATTCACACTCACCCACCCACCTCCATTAGCCCACCCATCCAGCCACCTACTCAACCAACCACATCCACCCATCCACTCACCGTACACTACCAACACTTACACCCACCCATCCATCCACCCATCTCTTACCAACTAACCCACTCAGCCACACTCACTCATCCATCATCCCACCCACACCCACCAAACCATCCACCTACCAACCATCCACCCTACCATCCACTACGCAATGACCTACCCATCCACAACCACGATCACCTACAGTTCATTGTCCATCGACCTTCCACCAACCTAATCACTCATTCGTACTCATCCACCCAACCCATCCACTCACCTACACCAAACCCATCATCCACACCTTACCCACACCCTCCACTCACCCAGCCACTCAACGATCCACTGACTCACCCATTCATCCACCTATCCAAATATGCATCCACACACCAATTTACCCACCCACCCATCCAACTACCCATTCACCCATCCATTTATCCATCCACCCACGCATCCAAACACCAAATCGTCCACACACCCACCCAGCTACCCATCCACTTATCCACCTACCTGTGTATGCATGTGTGTGTGTGTGTGTGTGTGTGTTGGCACATATTTTGAGTTTAGGACCATCCTAAAGGGCGTTGTTTCTCTGGTTTACGAGTGTTGCAGTAAAAGCCAAAGGTTGCAGAGAAATGCTGTATATCACGCTATACAGAAGTGTACATAAACGATAGCTATAACAAACAACGGTAAACTACTTACTGTCTTAGAGAGAGAGAGAGAGAGAGAGAGAGAGGGAGAGAGTCAGGTGAGGGTGTGAACGAGGTGTCAGAGGTATCAAATACTGTATTAACACCTAGAGGGGACGGGAGAGGGGGAGAGGCCGCCGCCACGTCAATGTCCTGCCACAATGAGGGTTTGGTTCCCTCAATGATAAAAGCGGTGGTCTGAGGGTCCTGTTATGGAGATATCAATTGATTTGACCTGCAAGTCACTGGCTTACACCTGTGCTGCGGTGACGCTTAGTGAGGTGTTGGGCAGGTTCATGTACTGTGTGTGTGTGTGTGTGTGTGTATGTGTGTCGCTACTCCAAGACAGGTCAGGGATATTGCAATGTAACCGTACTCATAATCGAACTCAACCCTGCTGCTGCTGCTGCTGCTACAACAACAACAACAACAACAACAACAACAACAATAACTACTACTACTACTACTACTACTACTACTACTACTACTACTACTACTATTACTAGTCGTACTGCTACTACTCGCACCACTACTACTCGTACTACTACTACTACTACTACTACTACTACTACTACTACTACTACTACTACTACATGACTGAGTCTCTGGAATGTTTACGATGGATGGCAATCGCTGGGAATATTATTTTGGGAGACTGATACAGTTATAGGGCATTATTCTAGAAACTAATGCAATATGGCTACACTGTGTCATGTCTGCACAACGCTCTCTCTCTCTCTCTCTCTCTCTCTCTCTCTCACACACACACACACACACACACACACACACACACACACACACAAACAAACAAACAACAACAACAACAACAACAGAAATGTTTCCGAACTAATATCAGAGAGGGAAAAAAAATATTACTTTGATATGAAAAAAAAAAAAAAAAAAACTGGCCAAAAAACAGTCCATCGCCACCATGATATGAAAACAGGAGCTCTAAAAACGTAACATGCTGTCATTTTGATATAATACAGTTGCTTAAAAAAATAAACTATCGCCTTAATGACATGCTCCAAAAAAACAAAACAAAAAGAAAAAAAAAAACATAATAAAACACGATCAGTTGTTACCTCATTATGAAACTTGCTGAAAAAAAAATCTTAACAGGCATTGTTGCTCTAAAACTAAATAAATTATAACCTGAAACAGAATTTGAATGAATAAAAAAAATACTCAGAACAGAATGAATATAAAACAATTCCTTTAAAACATAATAAATTTCCATTATCATGAAACACTCGCACTAAAAATAAGGATGTTAAGAAGTTACCAGCTGCTTAAGTCAATAATCCGTAAAAGACTTCCCTAAGTGGGCCGGCACGTGGCCAAGAATCGCCCTTCAGAGTTAGTAAAAATACACATTCTCTCTCTCTCTCTCTCTCTCTCTCTCTCTCTCTCTCTCTCTCTCTCTCTCCAGTTTTCATACACTAAATTTCTTTGTAAGATGAAGAAAAGGTAAATAAGATAAGCCTGTAAAAAAAAATAATGACCAAAGTAGGAAAGAATAAATTAACATCTCGCTTTCGTCATATCAGTTCGGTCCTATTTATAATTAAAAAAAGACCGCATCTTATCGTGGAATGGAAGTCCGCTAATGAATGAAGCCGAGCCGATCCACTGGTGTTGTGAGCGAGCAGAGGAGACATGGAGTGAGCGAAGATGAGCAGTAGACTAAGAATCAAAGGCGACGGGAGGAGAGTGGCATTAAGTAAAAGCAGAAGAGAGGCGGAGCGAGGATAACGAGATGGTGGAGGTGAAGTGTTAACGACCCCGGCACACCCCAGCTCCCGTGACTCCCGTGCCCAGTGAGGCACGAGGAGTACGCGGAGCAATAACATATTGATACTGGTGCCGTGCAATACAGAGCGGAGAGTGTAAATCCGTCACTCAGCATCGACCATTTGTGTAAAAAATAATGAATGAAGAGAGAGAGAGAGAGAGAGAGAGAGAGAGAGAGAGAGAGAGAGAGAGAGAGAGAGAGAGAGAGAGAGAGAGAGAGAGAGAGAGAGAGAGCATTTCAGTTGAGCCTATTCTGCCCTGGTTCGTGTTTGCTGCGGTGACACGGTGCCGCACTGAGTGAAGATTGCGTTCATAATCACTTATCGGGGGTGGAGTGGGGAAAGGAGAGTCAGGAAGTGAGGATATTTATATTATTTGACATATTATTTGATAGCATGTCAACTTTTGTGTGTGTGTGTGTGTGTGTGTGTGTGTGGGTGGGTGTTGGATCAGTGACAGGTGGCGCTGGGGAGCTACCACGGCGAGCGGCTGGCTGGCTGCAGTGTTTTGGTCAGCACTGGTCAATCTTGCCCTACACGCTCTATTAACCAGTGTTTCCGTCTTCCCGACACCTTCTTCTTGCACCAAGCACCGTCAAGCATCACCAGAGAGGCACGAGTACGTAAGGTGAGTCCAGCGGGGCCAGTCTCTCCTCAGTCAGCCTTACTGCCTTGACAACACCCTAATCCTCCCTCTAGTGTCTTGTATTCGTTTATTTAGGATTCATTATTCGTTATTTAGTCTTTCTAGGGGTTAATTATTTATATTTAGGTTTTGTTTACGCCTGAGTCTGGAAAGAGTTGGAAATTTATTCAAATATTTAATGTTCGCCAATATGTAAACAAGCTGTCAGCTGTGTTATTAGCCATTATTTGCCTCATCTCTCACTTATTGTAAGCCTAACATATCACAAGATGGATCCACATGTCTAGGCTTCATATCCGCTGGTCAGATATATCCGTCATTGCCTGGTTTTGGTGTTATATAGGAATAAATAAGGCAACATGGCCGCCGGCTCCCCCACTAAGGTCGCCGCCGACGGCCGCCATGATGGACTGGCACCTGTTCCGGCTTGTTGGTTCCAATATTTTTTTATATTTTTCTGAATTAATTTATTTGGCTTGTATAGTAAGATTTTATGGTTTCTAAAAATATTTCGTTGCTTTTCAAGTGTTTTTCTTGCTTCAGTTAAGTAAATGTGCTGAATTTGGTGTTGTTTTTTATGTAAATAAGGGGCAGTTTGTACGGTGAAATTTACCCAGCCTGGTTTTTGGCTTTTTTATTTGAGGCTTTAATAAAGATTTTATTGCTTCAAAAAATCGTTTATGATTTTTAAAGTATGTTGCGTTCCTGTTGAGTTAAGTATGTGGAATTTGAATAGGCTTATTGTCCCTTTGAAAGTGGTGATTTTGTCATTTTTTAGCTTCTTTATTTTTTTATTGTAGCTTGTAACTAAGTGTGCATTATTTTAAAAAATAGTTCAGATTTTTTAAAATGTCTTTTTACCAGTGTAAAGTGGAATAGGTGGACTTTTCAGTGTTTTTAATGGTGTCAAAATTTCCAACACTTTTTCCATATTTCACATAATATTTCTTTATAACTACTGAGACTGGAGGTGTTTTGATATTGTGAATATTAATTGAAGTAATTATCAAGTCAGAATATATAATGCATTCGAGCCTAGCTTCATTTTTTCTATGGGTCAATTTCAAAATGAAATATGTTACGTACGTATGGCAGCGGGGCGCCGGCACCTCGCCTGTGACGTCATCAAGGATTCGAGACCCGGTCTGCTCCAGTGTCTCCTCAATATTTACCGTAATTTCCAGTGTTTTCCAAGTGTTTCCAGCTGTTTCTAAAGTCAGGCGTGTAGATAATTGTAGTAGAAGGAAGAAAATAAGAGAAATGAAAGAGGAGAAGGAAGAAATAAAAAGAAATGGAGGAGGAGGCAAAACAGGTAAACAATATTTAGCTTAGTTTCCCTTGCTGCGCTGCAGTTCTCTGTAATATTTGGTGTGTTTTAGGTGTTTTATGTGTTTAGGATGTATGTAGGAATGTTGTGGGGTGTTTAGAGTGTGTGTTGGTGGTGTTTAGGTATGTTTTGGGTGTATATTTGCTGTTATCATTGTGTTTTGGGTGAATTTTGGGTGTTTTAAATGTGGTTTAGGATGTTTTTAGTTATATTGTAAGTGGTTTGAGTCGTGTGGGGTGTTTTGAGTATATTGTGGGATGTTTTTGTGTGTTATGGGTGTGTTTGGGGGTATATTGAGGTGTAGTGAGTTTGTTTTGGGTTTTTTTTTTCTGTTTTAAGTGTTTCAGTGAGTTTGGGTGTGTGTGTCAGGTCTTTTGAGGTGTATTTGATTGTGTGCAAGTAGTTTTGGGTCTTTAAGGGTGTGTTTGTGGCGTGTTTGTGGTGTTGAGTGTTGCTTTAAGTGTGTTTTGGATGTTTTGATGTGTTTTGGGTGTGTTTGATGAGTTTTGGGGTGTTGTAGTGTATTTTGGGTGTTTTAAATCTTTTGAGTGTGTTTGGATGAGTTTTAGGTATATTGGGGTGCTTTGAGTGTGTTTTGGATAAATTTAGCTTGGTTGGGGTGGGTTATTTGGATGTTTTTAGATGTTACGGGGTGTTTTGAGTGAATATTCAATATTTGGTTGTGTTTAGGTGAGTGTAGTGGGTATTTTGGGGTGTTGTGATGTGTTTTGGTTGTGTTTTGGATGTTTTGAGTGTATTTTGAGTGTGTTTTGGTAAGTTTTGTTGCATGTAGGGATGTTGAGTGTTATATATATATATATATATATATATATATATATATATATATATATATATATATATATATATATATATAATGGGAAGGCAATGAGAAGAGGGACAAAAGAACATGGGATGCACCGCCTGTGTTCATACCGGGATCTGATGTCAGTTCTTGTGAAGGGCCAGAATGCATATTCCTGAAGTCTGGAAGGAGTCGTCCGCCAGCCTGTATGAACACTAGGCTGTAGCTCCAAAACTAACTATAGGATTCTCTCTAAAATAGTCTCATTGAGATTCTCGCACAAAATTACCTATACGTAACTTAATCTAACCTAACCTAACCGCTACAAGAGTAAATGGGCCGAAACATTACCAGACTTTGGGAATATGCCTCCAGAGGGATACGGGTTAAGGTCGCTTCACACACATCAGTGCCGTATTCGTAATTTTACTTTAATGATTTTCCTCAGGCTGAACGCCTCATGCAGTTGACACTCTCTGAGAGACGCAAAAAAATAATCAATGGGAACATTCTTGTAGCAGAAATCCTGAACTTGTACCCGTGGATTCAGACTTTTGATGGCGTAAGTGTGTATGTATGTACACTTTATGGATTTTGCTACATATTGTTACTAATTGTCAACTTTATTTGTAGGGCTATAATGTATATAGCTATTTATATTTTATAGTAGGTAATTGATATTTAACTACTGGTACTTCCATTTTCCCTCTCAGGCTCAAAGGCCTCAGTGATGGGAGATAAGCACTCATAACTAAGTACAGTTATTGCAGATGCTCATCTCTGTAACCTTCACTTATAATTATTTGATGCTTATATCTTTACAGATAATCAAGGAGTTCCTGAGATTAGAACCACAAGCGGATGAACCAGACCCAAGAGTAGCAGTTTTGAAAGGGCTGGAGAAATATAGGCTCCCAATAATTGCCATTCTCAAAAAAAGAAAAGCAGTTCCTCTGTATATGGAAACCTTACTTGAACTCTATGGCCACGATGAAAGTCAATGCGAGTAATGTCTAGTTCAATTTGTTCATTTCAGTAGCTGGTAGCAATTTAATATATATATCTTTTCATCATTAGCAATGCATCTTTCACTTTTATAAGCCTAGTTTTCATGAAACTATGCTGCATGCAAAAACCAAACATTGTATTAAGCATGGCCTATCTAACTGTAATGCTTGCACCAATTTCTATAAAGGTACTAATTTAATTGTTAAATTCCTGCTCTTCTATCAAATTTTTGGCTGAGTGCTATGGCTAAATAATTGTTTGCAGCATAAGTGATGT
Organism: Scylla paramamosain; assembly: GCF_035594125.1. Taxonomy (NCBI): domain Eukaryota; kingdom Metazoa; phylum Arthropoda; class Malacostraca; order Decapoda; family Portunidae; genus Scylla; species Scylla paramamosain. The sequence continues at coordinate 11,084,819 of NC_087167.1, read as the reverse complement.
TAAAGATTTTAATAGGTGTAAAGCATTCTCTCTCTCTCTCTCTCTCTCTCTCATAAGGAAAAACATTATTTCTAGTGTAAATAAACCCAATAGGCTGTCCAATTTGAAATTTAAAATGTAAATATTATTAATCTTTTTAGAAATGTTAGCTGCATCCTCTTCCCTTGCAGTCCAATAAGACAGGTCACTAATTCGTGTGGAGATAGAATTCTTGGAGTCACCTTTGTCGGCACTAGCGCAAGTGCAGACAGTCTGATAAAGGTTTCTTCCATGGTTGTGATGAAGTTCAGGACTTCTCACACTGTTTTGGTGGATATGATGAGAAGAATCGGGAGTTCGGAACATCAGTGCGTTATGTCGGGGCATGTAGGTTCGGCTGGGGTTTTCTTTCTTTCTTTCTTTTTTTTTTTTTCGATCAGTACTCATCATATTCTTACGAGGACTTGCTAGACAAAGCATTATTGCATTATGATATCACCCAAATAGTGTTTCAAGTAAAAAACATAACCGCATACTCATACAAAAGATTTGCTGCTGTGACACAAAGGACAAAAATCATTAGTATACTGGTCGTTCTGAGCATTCAATCAAAATGCTTGTCATTCATATAATTAGTAGAACCATCAAGGAGCTTTATTTTTGTTAATTCTTATGTGATAAAGCAATAATTACAGGAGATTTTTAAAAGATTGGTACTCAAATTAGTGGACTGTCCTATTGGATGTGACCATATCTTCACTTTTTCCTTACACAGTTAATTTTCTTTTGTTTATTTGATTTACTTATTATCATATTTATTTATATATTTATTTATTTGCACCAGATGCTTGCTTAGTTATATTGGGGTTACTTCACCTTCTTGGAGAAAGGAAAGACTCCATTTTTACTAAGGTTAAATTTCAGTACCTTTGATTTTAGAGTGGTGTGTATATATTGAAATTTCTGAATATATTATCACCTTAAGATATACATCTACATATAAATTTTATTTTAATGTCAAAATGTTATTAATGTTTACACTATTATTTCTTCCTTAAGGTACCAGAAGAAGAACTAAGAACAGGGCAGTCTAGTGTGTATTTGATGGTGCACCTGTAGCTGAACCAACATGTATTTCTATGGCTGTAGTCTCATTGGTAGCAGGGCTTTGTGTTTAATATTGAACACCCCAAAAATTGTGAACATTTCCTCCGTTTCACAACATCTCATCTCTTAGGTATCAAGTATGACAAAGGTAACACTTCAAAAACAAAATCTCTACTTGTAAAACTCAATGAAGTAAAGACAGAATTGAGCTACAAAAATGCATAAATCTGCTTCCAAATATATTCAACTCCACACATAATGCCTCTCTCTCTCTCTCTCTCTCTCTCTCTCTCTCTCTCTCTCTCTCTCTCTCTCTCTCTCTCTCTCTCTCTCTCTCTCTCTCTCTCTCTCTCTCTCTGTCACACACACACACACACACACACACACACTAGTCAATTACTAGTTAAAGATTAATCAGTGAAATAAATACATAACATTATGTTAATAAGTTTTCTAAAAAGAAAAGGAAATACTTGTACTTCCCCTTCCCCCCAACCCAGTATTCATGAAATCTTACTGAATTGTTATCTTATGTTATATATATATATATATATATATATATATATATATATATATATATATATATATATATATATATATATATATATATATATATATATATATATATATATATATATATATATATATATATATATATATATAATGAATGGAGAGTAGACTCTCTCTCTCTCTCTCTCTCTCTCTCTCTCTCTCTCTCTCTCTCTCTCTCTCTCTCTCTCCAAATTGGGAAGTATTCTTCATGTACCATATGGTGCATATATATATATATATATATTTTTTTTTATGCATTTTTTAACTTTTTTTTTTTTATTTCTCTATGTTATTGCAAGTGATACGTGAAGCTTCTTTATTACTGTTCTGAGCATTTCTGTAGATTTGTTTAGTTAGTATATCCCATAGAAATACTCATTTTCTTTTTTTGTGTGGCTTTAAAGGATTAATGGTGACATATGGATATGATCTGGGTTAAAAGCTTTTACAAATAAGGTTAAATGTCTATTTTTGCACTGGTTGTTTCCCTAAGTTTCTTAAAAATACTGTGATATAATGATTAACAGTGGACTAATTAATTATTCTTTACAGGGTCTGTAACTCCTTACATTTAATTTATGTTAACTTTACTTACATATTTTTTCCTTTAGTTTATGAATGGGAGGAAGGTTTAATATTCATATCTTAAGAGATGCTTACTTTCTTTTCCACATTGCAAGTTTTTGTGATTAATACTAACAAATGTGTATTATTTACTTAATGGCTTGTCAAAACAGGTTGTTTTTGTGTTGCTTTTTTTTTTTTCTCATGCTAGGATGAAGTGTTACTAATGGAGTTTATTTTTTTACATCTGTTTTATATATCATTACAGTTTTGAGGGGAGCTTTCTGTTAAATGTTCAAGTGAAAAGCATATTATACTATAGATGATAAAAATTATAGTGTTTATTTTTTTTATTTATTTTTTTTTAATGCAATGAAATGGAGGGAACATTTAATTGTATATGAATATATTGAATTTATTATCTATTCTTTCCCTAACCTTGAGACAGCAGTAGCTAGCTGCTAGTATTAAAGGTACTAATGATTCATCATCTGCCTAAGAAAGACTAACTAATTAGTCATTTAATTGACTAACCTATGATCCACTTTACTAATGTGGTTAGTAGAAGCAGTGAACAGTACGAAGGCATTAGTCAGATATATTTGAGTAAGACCATACTCAGGTTGAGTGCTCAGTTAGTCACAAATTGACTAACATTATGTTAGTCACTGTGACTAATGCTGCCACTCGTTCTAGACCCCATGGGTTTTACTAAGAAAAGTTAGTCAGCACGACTAACTTTGGTTTTGTGTGATATAAGCGTCTCCATGCTGTGTTCGTCCTCAGGAGGGATATTTTTAAACAATAAATGTACTACTCACTAGAGTGGTGCAGGTGTGGATCCTAATCCTTAGGAGGCTCACCGCCAACAGACAGATCGCTGGAGAGTTCGGTCTAATTTATAGCATATCTCCCTTGGGAGAAAGAGACGCTTGGAGAGAAGGAATTACTCCATGTGGAATGACGGCGGTAGTCATCAAGGGAAGAAGGGAGATTTAGCAGAGATTAGCATGGATCCTTAACTCCACTACAGGTGAGAAAGGTAAAGGATGCAGGTATCGTCCCTAGATCTCCTACGTGAGGGATGCGGGAAAGAGTGGCTTAGTACCATTACAGTAGTAGTAGAAGTGGTAGTAAACCAGTTCACCAGACACACATCTACAATTTAAGTATCTGCGTGATACAATAATTGCATCACAAATTTCCCATTGCTGTGTGTGTGTGTGTATTTGTGTGTGTGTGTGTGTGTTTGATCCCATGTTACATAGTACATTTTACTTCCCAAAACATACTTTTCTAAACACACACACACACACAAACACACACACACACACACACACACGGGCATAGGGAATACATTTGCACACGTGAATATCGTTTACTTAAAAACGCCGCAGGAATGCCAGGGACAATGAAAAGAAAGAGTAGTGTGAGGATAGTGTCAGGATAGATATGGAGGCTCCATGCTGGGATTTTTCTTTAAGTAAGGGCCACTGACCAAGGTCAACGAACATTTTTAGTATAAATAAACCACCTAAGTGCCTGTTCCTAGAGCAGTGACAAATAGAATGATAAAAAAAAAGTTTAAGACAGGAAGGAGGAAATACAGAATCAGGCAGGAAGTTTCAGAGTTTGCCAGAGAAAGGGATGAATGATTGAGGATACTGGTTAATTCTTACATTAGAGAGGTGGACAGAATAGGGGTGAGAGAATGAAGAAAGTATTCTGTAATTGAATTTATAGTAGTTATTCAGTTATGTTTATCTATTTATTATGTACTGAAATCCTTGCTAAAGATTAAAATGATACAAAAATACGATGATTATATTTGCATCCATTTATCCACCGATTCACACTCACCCACCCACCTCCATTAGCCCACCCATCCAGCCACCTACTCAACCAACCACATCCACCCATCCACTCACCGTACACTACCAACACTTACACCCACCCATCCATCCACCCATCTCTTACCAACTAACCCACTCAGCCACACTCACTCATCCATCATCCCACCCACACCCACCAAACCATCCACCTACCAACCATCCACCCTACCATCCACTACGCAATGACCTACCCATCCACAACCACGATCACCTACAGTTCATTGTCCATCGACCTTCCACCAACCTAATCACTCATTCGTACTCATCCACCCAACCCATCCACTCATCTACACCAAACCCATCATCCACACCTTACCCACACCCTCCACTCACCCAGCCACTCAACGATCCACTGACTCACCCATTCATCCACCTATCCAAATATGCATCCACACACCAATTTACCCACCCACCCATCCAACTACCCATTCACCCATCCATTTATCCATCCACCCACGCATCCAAACACCAAATCGTCCACACACCCACCCAGCTACCCATCCACTTATCCACCTACCTGTGTATGCATGTGTGTGTGTGTGTGTGTGTGTGTGTGTGTGTGTGTGTGTGTGTGTTGGCACATATTTTGAGTTTAGGACCATCCTAAAGGGCGTTGTTTCTCTGGTTTACGAGTGTTGCAGTAAAAGCCAAAGGTTGCAGAGAAATGCTGTATATCACGCTATACAGAAGTGTACATAAACGATAGCTATAACAAACAACGGTAA
>NC_087167.1:11062500-11077500 GCF_035594125.1 Scylla paramamosain | reverse complement strand
TCTCCTCAAGAGAAGTGTTTTATTTATTCTTTAATGATCTTTATCTTTTTTTTTTAGTTTGACGGGTCTGAAGGTGGAAATGTGCTGTCCCAAAACGTAACCAGAAATAAAGTAATGCTGCATTTACTGTGTGTCAACGCTTTCCTCTACAGCATAAGATTCCACAGGCACAAGCCCTTCTCCCTAAGTAACACCCCATCCCCCTCCACACACACACACACACACACACACACACACATACACACTATCTTGTGTTAGTGCTTTATCAGTTTGATTTTTTGGTCTTCCTTTTCTCAGATATACAAACAAATAGATGAATATATAATTAAAACAACAACAACAACAACAACAACAATTTGTCACCAACAAAAAAAAGGTCTTCCTTTCTCAAATATACACAGATAAATAAAGATATCGTTAAAACAACAGCAACAATAACAACAACAACAACAAGAACAAGAACAACAACAACAACAACAATAACAACAACAATTGTCACTAAAAGAAAAAAAATGAAAAGGATAACAACAAAAAATACATCTAATCGGAAAAACTAAACAAAAACACAATAGCAACGACAACAATGATACACTCAACCGCAACCAGAACCAGAAGCAAAAACTGCAGCAACAATAATAATTCCATAACCAACCCAAAGATAGAAACGAAAATATAACAGGAGCAGCAGCAGCCGTAGCAGCAACAACAACAAAAACAACAACAACAACAACAAAAAGAGTCCCACGCGTCTCCATTGCTGAGTGTTATAGTCGAGAACGAGGACGACGATTATGACACTTGGTTTAGGGAAAAGACCGCCTCGTATGGACCATGAGATCCGAATAATGAGCATTTCGAGGTAATTTCACGCAATGTTCTCTCCCTCCCTGCCTCCCTCCCTCCGTCTCTCTCTCTCTCTCTCTCTCTCTCTCTCTCTCTCTCTCTCTCTCTCTCTCTCTCTCTCTCTCTCTCTCTCTCTCATACATACAAAATCGTTAATCGGTTAATCGTCAGCATTTGATGTTTACTTTTCATTGACGATTTATCTTTTAACTCTGAAAATCATTGTAGAAATAATCAACTTTCATTACATTTAACCTCGTTAATTCAGGTCCGCTGACCGCAAAATTGCATTATTAAACGGTTGAAGGTATCCATTATTATATCAAGTTTTCAATGCCGATATTTATGTGACTTAAAATTTTACACATCATCGTGTGATCTCAAGAACTTGAACGTAATGATGTCGTCCAGGTGAACGCTGCGAATGCCACCAGACCTGAACACTGGCTCAGAGACTGTGGCTCTACCTGTGCAACTATTTCTTGTTGATGTCAAGAGAGGGAGAGAAACTGGTTTTCAACTGCAAGCTGTATCTGTTCAAAACTGTGCCAATCAAAGGGCACATAACAAGCCCACCAGGCCCAAGCAGCATATCGTAAGGACCACCTAACCCAGATCGTGCAGTTCGAGAAGTCAAGAAGTCAAGACAAGTTCATGTCGTGGAAAAGCCTAGCAGAAGTTATCTTCTAATTCCAGCAGTGGCAACACCACTTTGAATTATCGAACCTGTTTTCACCGCTCAGCTGCCAAGAAAACACGTCCGTTAAAACAGGAAATTATTTACGGGACAAGCATGTCTGTGTATGACATTTTTTCATAGGATTTATTGAATCCATTACATTTTATATATATATATATATATATATATATATATATATATATATATATATATATATATATATATATATATATATATATATATATATATATATACTACTATTATTGTTACTACTACTTCTATTACTACTACTACCACTATTATTATCTGGCGTTAAATGATAGGGGTAGGTTGTTAACTGAGCAGGTAACGAGTTGAGATAATGAGGGAATTGGCTTGCCTAGGCTTGTTACTTTGCTTTTCCTTATTTTATCTGATGTTTATTTGTTTTTGTGGGTATAAGATGTTTTTGTCTGTTCCTAACACTGTCTGTGCCATCCTAACTGTATCAGGCTGTGTATTCTTTAATTTTCTATTCCTGTCTATTCCTTACGCTGTCTGTTTCTCACGCTGTCCGTTCTTAACTCTCCCTCTATCCACATAGGTGACAGTGCGGATGGATGAACGAGGCGTGTCAGGTGGGGTGAGGCTGGTACCTGCCTATGTGGAGAGTGACGTGTGTGTGGGTGATCCTGCTCTCTCCCTCTCCGCCCTGGCATCCTTCCCTATCCAACACTGCCACACTCTGCTACAGCCACATGGATATAACTATTCCTACTGCCACTTATAATCTGCTGGGTGAGTCTGTGTGGGTGAGTGGGGGGGTGAGATGGATGTGTGTGTGTGTGTGTGTGTGTGTGTGTGTGTGTGTGTGTGTGTGTGTGTGTGTGTGTGGGTGGGTGATTGGGTGGGGGCATGTGAGTTGATGAAGACTACTCTAAAAACATTAATTATATGTTTTAAAGCCACGTCTGCCCAAATGCTAACTGTGTATCCTGCAGGTGTGTCGTGGTGGCGTTGTTTGAGCGGTTATGGTCACGCCCCTGATCTAAGTATTTACATATGGGTCATATCTAAGCGTTTCCTTTGCTTTTCCTATAGGCCTTGCTGGCGCCCGAGAGTGTAAGAAAGGCAGGAAAAGTGAGTGGCGAGTGTGTGGGGCGACACTGTACCCTCCCCACAGTTTTGGAGGACAAAGTGAAAGATGGAGGCGGAAGGAAGGGCCAGTGAGCTGCGTATGCTTGACCTCTGAGTAGGGAAAAAAAAAAAAAAAAAAAATGACACGTTTCGGAAACAACTTGTATCATAAGTAGAGAACGTGCATCCCGTTAAGCAGCCGCGCATTGCAAGGCCACGAGAGTACGTGGTATGATCGCAAGTGACACGTCCGGAAATCAGCGTTTAATTGGGTGTGTCTTAATAGAAAAAAATAGCTGATTTCCAAATTATACATCAAAGTATGACCTCGTCTAGTTCAGGAGAATCCTTCGTATAAATGCACTGGTGTGTGTGTGTGTGTGTGTGTGTGAGTGTTATTGCTAGTTATCTCTCTCTCTCTCTTTGTCAGTAGTTGCACAGGTCTTCAAGGGTATTTTTACGGTTTTAGTGACAGATTAACAACATTTCTACATTAATAACAGGAGAAACACCATTGAAAACCCTGATAATCATCTTTATAGCTTTGAAAAACAGTCGTGAGGAGAGAGAGAGAGAGAGAGAGAGAGAGAGAGAGAGAGAGAGAGAGAGAGAGTAAGAGCATTTCAGTTGAGCCTATTCTGCCCTGGTTCGTGTTTGCAGCGGTGACACGGTGCCGCACTGAGTGAAGATTGCGTTCATAATCACTTATCGGGGGTGGAGTGGGGAAAGGAGAGTCAGGAAGTGAGGATATTTATATTATTTGACATATTATTTGATAGCATGTCAACTTTTGTGTGTGTGTGTGTGTGTGTGTGTGTGTGGGTGGGTGTTGGATCAGTGACAGGTGGCGCTGGGGAGTTACCACGGCGAGCGGCTGGCTGGCTGCAGTGTTTTGGTCAGCACTGGTCAATCTTGCCCTACACGCTCTATTAACCAGTGTTTCCGTCTTCCCGACACCTTCTTCCTGCACCAAGCACCGTCAAGCATCACCAGAGAGGCACGAGTACGTAAGGTGAGTACAGCGGGGCCAGTCTCTCCTCAGTCAGCCTTACTGCCTTCACAACACCCTAATCCTCCCTCTAGTGTCTTGTATTCGTTTATTTAGGATTCATTATTCGTTATTTAGTTTTTTTAGGGGTTAATTATTTATATTTAGGTTTTGTTTACGTCTGAGTCTGGAAAGAGTTGGAAATTTATTCAAATATTTAATGTTCGCCAATATGTAAACAAGCTGTCAGCTGTGTTATTAGCCATTATTTGCCTCATCTCTCACTTATTGTAAGCCTAACATATTACAAGATGGATCCACATGTCTAGGCTTCATATCCGCTGGTCAGATATATCCGTCATTGCCTGGTTTTGGTGTTATATAGGAATAAATAAGGCAACATGGCCGCCGGCTCCCCCACTAAGGTCGCCGCCGACGGCCGCCATGATGGACTGGCACCTGTTCCGGCTTGTTGGTTCCAATATTTTTTTATATTTTTCTGAATTAATTTATTTGGCTTGTATAGTAAGATTTTATGGTTTCTAAAAATATTTCGTTGCTTTTCAAGTGTTTTTCTTGCTTCAGTTAAGTAAATGTGCTGAATTTGGTGTTGTTTTTTATGTAAATAAGGGGCAGTTTGTACGGTGAAATTTACCCAGCCTGGTTTTTGGCTTTTTTATTTGAGGCTTTAATGAAGATTTTATTGCTTCAAAAAATCGTTTATGATTTTTAAAGTATGTTGCGTTCCTGTTGAGTTAAGTATGTGGAATTTGAATAGGCTTATTGTCCCTTTGAAAGTGGTGATTTTGTCATTTTTTAGCTTCTTTATTTTTTTATTGTAGCTTGTAACTAAGTGTGCATTATTTTAAAAAATAGTTCAGATTTTTTAAAATGTCTTTTTACCAGTGTAAAGTGGAATAGGTGGACTTTTCAGTGTTTTTAATGGTGTCAAAATTTCCAACACTTTTTCCATATTTCACATAATATTTCTTTATAACTACTGAGACTGGAGGTGTTTTGATATTGTGAATATTAATTGAAGTAATTATCAAGTCAGAATATATAATGCATTCGAGCCTAGCTTCATTTTTTCTATGGGTCAATTTCAAAATGAAATATGTTACGTACGTATGGCAGCGGGGCGCCGGCACCTCGCCCGTGACGTCATCAAGGATTCGAGACCCGGTCTGCTCCAGTGTCTCCTCAATATTTACCGTAATTTCCAGTGTTTTCCAAGTGTTTCCAGCTGTTTCTAAAGTCAGGCGTGTAGATAATTGTAGTAGAAGGAAGAAAATAAGAGAAATGAAAGAGGAGAAGGAAGAAATAAAAAGAAATGGAGGAGGAGGCAAAACAGGTAAACAATATTTAGCTTAGTTTCCCTTGCTGCGCTGCAGTTCTCTGTAATATTTGGTGTGTTTTAGGTGTTTTATGTGTTTAGGATGTATGTAGGAATGTTGTGGGGTGTTTAGAGTGTGTTTTGGTGGTGTTTAGGTATGTTTTGGGTGTATATTTGCTGTTATCATTGTGTTTTGGGTGAATTTTGGGTGTTTTAAATGTGGTTTAGGATGTTTTTAGTTATATTGTAAGTGGTTTGAGTCGTGTGGGGTGTTTTGAGTATATTGTGGGATGTTTTTGTGTGTTATGGGTGTGTTTGGGGGTATATTGAGGTGTAGTGAGTTTGTTTTTGGGTTTATTTTCTGTTTTAAGTGTTTCAGTGAGTTTGGGTGTGTGTGTCAGGTCTTTTGAGGTGTATTTGATTGTGTGCAAGTAGTTGTGGGTCTTTAAGGGTGTGTTTGTGGCGTGTTTGTGGTGTTGAGTGTTGCTTTAAGTGTGTTTTGGATGTTTTGATGTGTTTTGGGTGTGTTTGATGAGTTTTGGGGTGTTGTAGTGTATTTTGGGTGTTTTAAATCTTTTGAGTGTGTTTGGATGAGTTTTAGGTATATTGGGGTGCTTTGAGTGTGTTTTGGATAAATTTAGCGTGGTTGGGGTGGGTTATTTGGATGTTTTTAGATGTTACGGGGTGTTTTGAGTGAATATTCAATATTTGGTTGTGTTTAGGTGAGTGTAGTGGGTATTTTGGGGTGTTGTGATGTGTTTTGGTTGTGTTTTGGATGTTTTGAGTGTGTTTTGGTAAGTTTTGTTGCATGTAGGGATGTTGAGCGTTATATATATATATATATATATATATATATATATATATATATATATATATATATATATATATATATATATATATATATATAATGGGAAGGCAATGAGAAGAGGGACAAAAGAACATGGGATGCACCGCCTGTGTTCATACCGGGATCTGATGTCAGTTCTTGTGAAGGGCCAGAATGCATATTCCTGAAGTCTGGAAGGAGTCGTCCGCCAGCCTGTATGAACACTAGGCTGTAGCTCCAAAACTAACTATAGGATTCTCTCTAAAATAGTCTCATTGAGATTCTCGCACAAAATTACCTATACGTAACTTAATCTAACCTAACCTAACCGCTACAAGAGTAAATGGGCCGAATCATTACCAGACTTTGGGAATATGCCTCCAGAGGGATACGGGTTAAGGTTGCTTCACACACATCAGTGCCGTATTCATAATTTTACTTTAATGATTTTCCTCAGGCTGAACGCCTCATGCAGTTGACACTTTCTGAGAGACGCAAAAAAATAATCAATGGGAACATTCTTGTAGCAGAAATCCTGAACTTGTACCCGTGGATTCAGACTTTTGATGGTGTAAGTGTGTACGAGTATGTATGTACAATTTATGGATTTTGCTACATATTGTTACTAATTGTCAACTTTATTTGTAGGGCTATAATGTATATAGCTATTTATATTTTATAGTAGGTAATTGATATTTAACTACTGGTACTTCCATTCTCCCTCTCAGGCTCAAAGGCCTCAGTGATGGGAGATAAGCACTCATAACTAAGTACAGTTATTGCAGATGCTCATCTCTGTAACCTTCACTTATAATTATTTGATGCTTATATCTTTACAGATAATCAAGGAGTTCCTGAGATTAGAACCACAAGCGGATGAACCAGACCCAAGAGTAGCAGTTTTGAAAGGGCTGGAGAAATATAGGCTCCCAATAATTGCCATTCTCAAAAAAAGAAAAGCAGTTCCTCTGTATATGGAAACCTTACTTGAACTCTATGGCCACGATGAAAGTCAATGCGAGTAATGTCTAGTTCAATTTGTTCATTTCAGTAGCTGGTAGCAATTTAATATATATATCTTTTCATCATTAGCAATGCATCTTTCACTTTTATAAGCCTAGTTTTCATGAAACTATGCTGCATGCAAAAACCAAACATTGTATTAAGCATGGCCTATCTAACTGTAATGCTTGCACCAATTTCTATAAAGGTACTAATTTAATTGTTAAATTCCTGCTCTTCTATCAAATTTTTGGCTGAGTGCTATGGCTAAATAATTGTTTGCAGCATAAGTGATGTTAAAGATTTTAATAGGTGTAAAGTATTCTCTCTCTCTCTCTCTCTCTCTCTCTCTCTCTCTCTCTCTCTCTCTCTCATAAGGAAAAACATTATTTCTAGTGTAAATAAACCCAATAGGCTGTCCAATTTGAAATTTAAAATGTAAATATTATCAATCTTTTTAGAAATGTTAGCTGCATCCTCTTCCCTTGCAGTCCAATAAGACAGGTCACTAATTCGTGTGGAGATAGAATTCTTGGAGTCACCTTTGTCGGCACTAGCGCAAGTGCAGACAGTCTGATAAAGGTTTCTTCCATGGTTGTGATGAAGTTCAGGACTTCTCACACTGTTTTGGTGGATATGATGAGAAGAATCGGGAGTTCGGAACATCAGTGCGTTATGTCGGGGCATGTAGGTTCGGCTGGGGTTTTCTTTCTTTCTTTCTTTTTTTTTTTTTTTCGATCAGTACTCATCATATTCTTACGAGGACTTGCTAGACAAAGCATTATTGCATTATGATATCACCCAAATAGTGTCTCAAGTAAAAAACATAACCGCATACTCATATAAAAGATTTGCTGCTGTGACACAAAGGACAAAAATCATTAGTATACTGGTCGTTCTGAGCATTCAATCAAAATGCTTGTCATTCATATAATTAGTAGAACCATCAAGGAGCTTTATTTTTGTTAATTCTTATGTGATAAAGCAATAATTACAGGAGATTTTTAAAAGATTGGTACTCAAATTAGTGGACTGTCCTATTGGATGTGACCATATCTTCACTTTTTCCTTACACAGTTAATTTTCTTTTGTTTATTTGATTTACTTATTATCATAATTATTTATTTATATATTTATTTATTTGCACCAGATGCTTGCTTAGTTATATTGGGGTTACTTCACCTGCTTGGAGAAAGGAAAGACTCCATTTTTACTAAGGTTAAATTTCAGTACCTTTGATTTTAGAGTGGTGTGTATATATTGAAATTTCTGAATATATTATCACCTTAAGATATACATCTACATATAAATTTTATTTTAATGTCAAAATGTTATCAATGTTTACACTATTATTTCTTCCTTAAGGTACCAGAAGAAGAACTAAGAACAGGGCAGTCTAGTGTGTATTTGATGGTGCACCTGTAGCTGAACCAACATGTATTTCTATGGCTGTAGTCTCATTGGTAGCAGGGCTTTGTGTTTAATATTGAACACCCAAAAAATTGTGAACATTTCCTCCGTTTCACAACATCCCATCTCTTAGGTATCAAGTATGACAAAGGTAACACTTCAAAAACAAAATCTCTACTTGTAAAACTCAATGAAGTAAAGACAGAATTGAGCTACAAAAATGCATAAATCTGCTTCCAAATATATTCAACTCCACACATAATGCCTCTCTCTCTCTCTCTCTCTCTCTCTCTCTCTCTCTCTCTCTCTCTCTCTCTCTCTCTCTCTCTCTCTCTCTCTCTCTCTGTCACACACACACACACACTAGTCAATTACTAGTTAAAGATTAATCAGTGAAATAAATACATAACATTATGTTAATAAGTTTTCTATCTTTCTCTGTCTCTGTCACACACACACACACACACACACACACACACACACACACTAGTCAATTACTAGTTAAAGATTAATCAGTGAAATAAATACATAACATTATGTTAATAAGTTTTCTAAAAGGAAAAGGAAATACTTGTACTTCCCCTTCCCCCCAACCTAGTATTCATGAAATCTTACTGAATTGTTATCTTATGTTATATATATATATATATATATATATATATATATATATATATATATATATATATATATATATATATATATATATATATATATATATATATAATGAATGGAGAGTAGACTCTCTCTCTCTCTCTCTCTCTCTCTCTCTCTCTCTCTCTCTCTCTCTCTCTCTCTCTCTCTCTCTCTCTCTCTCTCTCTCCAAATTGGGAAGTATTCTTCATGTACCATATGATGCATATATATATATATATATTTTTTATGCATTTTTTAACTTTTTTTTTTTTTTATTTCTCTATGTTATTGCAAGTGATACATGAAGCTTCTTTATTACTGTTCTGAGCATTTCTGTAGATTTGTTTAGTTAGTATATCCCATAGAAATACTCATTTTCTTTTTTTGTGTGGCTTTAAAGGATTAATGGTGACATATGGATATGATCTGGGTTAAAAGCTTGTACAAATAAGGTTAAATGTCTATTTTTGCACTGGTTGTTTCCCTAAGTTTCTTAAAAGTACTGTGATATAATGATTAACAGTGGACTAATTAATTATTCTTTACAGGGTCTGTAACTCCTTACATTTAATTTATGTTAACTTTACTTACATATTTTTTTCCTTTAGTTTATGAATGGGAGGAAGGTTTAATATTCATATCTTAAGAGATGCTTACTTTCTTTTCCACATTGCAAGTTTTTGTGATTAATACTCACAAATGTGTATTATTTACTTAATGGCTTGTCAAAACAGGTTGTTTTTGTGTTGCTTTTTTTTTTCTCATGCTAGGATGAAGTGTTACTAATGGAGTTTATTTTTTACATCTGTTTTATATATCATTACAGTTTTGAGGGGAGCTTTCTGTTAAATGTTCAAGTGAAAAGCATATTATACTATAGATGATAAAAATTATAGTGTTTATTTTTTTACTTATTTTTTTTAATGCAATGAAATGGAGGGAACATTTAATTGTATATGAATATATTGAATTTATTATCTATTCTTTCCCTAACCTTGAGACAGCAGTAGCTAGCTGCTAGTATTAAAGGTACTAATGATTCATCATCTGCCTAAGAAAGACTAACTAATTAGTCATTTAATTGACTAACCTATGATCCACTTTACTAATGTGGTTAGTAGAAGCGGTGAACAGTACGAAGGCATTAGTCAGACATATTTGAGTAAGACCATACTCAGGTTGAGTGCTCAGTTAGTCACAAATTGACTAACATTATGTTAGTCACTGTGACTAATGCTGCCACTCGTTCTAGACCCCATGGGTTTTACTAAGAAAAGTTAGTCAGCACGACTAACTTTGGTTTTGTGTGATATAAGCGTCTCCATGCTGTGTTCGTCCTCAGGAGGGATATTTTAAAACAATAAATGTACTACTCACTAGAGTGGTGCAGGTGTGGATCCTAATCCTTAGGAGGCTCACCGCCAATAGACAGATCGCTGGAGAGTTCGGTCTAATTTATAGCATATCTCCCTTGGGAGAGAGACGCTTGGAGAGAAGGAATTACTCCATGTGGAATGACGGCGGTGGTCATCAAGGGAAGAAGGGAGATTTAGCAGAGATTAGCATGGATCCTTAACTCCACTACAGGTGAGAAAGGTAAAGGATGCAGGTATCGTCCCTAGATCTCCTACGTGAGGGATGCGGGAAAGAGTATCTTAGTACCATTACAGTAGTAGTAGAAGTGGTAGTAAACCAGTTCACCAGACACACATCTACAATTTAAGTATCTGCGTGATACAATAATTGCATCACAAATTTCCCATTGCTGTGTGTGTGTTTGATCCCATGTTACATAGTACATTTTACTTCCCAAAACATACTTTTCTAAACACACACACACACACACACACACACACACACACACACACGGGCATAGGGAATACATTTGCACACGTGAATATCGTTTACTTAAAAACGCCGCAGGAATGCCAGGGACAATGAAAAGAAAGAGTAGTGTGAGGGCACGGCATTAAGGGATCCATGGAGCTGACTACCTTACGTGGGTCAGGGTCATGTTGCCAGCCTCTCCGCCCTCAGTGTCAACAGTCCCGCTCAAGCCGCGGCCCTGCAGGCCTCCCTACACACACACACACACACACACACACACACACACACACACACACACACACACACACACACTCATAATCTTTCATTCTACTTGGATTGCCATCAGTGTCGCCTCCCGAAAGTTAATTAATCTAAGACTAATTGATCTGACAGTTAATTTAAATTCTAAGGAAGTGTCTATCTTTCTATCTGTCTTTCTGCCAGTCTATCTGTCTATCTATCTATCTATCTATCTATCTATCTATTCATTTATCTCTCAGTTCGTCTGTCTGTCTGTCTTTCTATCATCATCATTACTGTCATCACCATCATCCTTCTTCGACACACAAAGACTAATTTGAACTGGCAGTAAGCGGCGGCGGCGGCAGTAAGCGGCGGCGGCGGCAGTAGCAACGGCCGTGACAGCAGCAGCAGCAGCAACAACAACAGTAGTAGTAGTAGTAGTAGTAGTAGTAATAGTAGTAGTAATGGTGGTAGTAGTAGTAGTAGTAGTAGTAGTAGTAGTAGTAGTAGTAGTAGTAGTAGTAGTAGTAGTAGTAGTAGTAGTAGTAGTTGTACTCAGAGATGGATGTTGCAAACGAAGATCCATGCACTTCAGCAAATGCAAATCGTTGATACCATAATCTACTGTTATGATCAGGAAAGGCTTTAGTGCCTGGTCCTAATTACTGAGTGGCACCCGGCCCTCCTTTTAATCCAATTACAAAACATTCTCTTAAGCTGTCCTCCTCTCACTGCTCTTGTCTCTTCTTGAATGAACTTCCTCAAATAATGCAGCACTTGAGGCAGTAGTTTACAATGGCTGGGCAGGATCGGGTAAGAGTACAATTCCTCCTTTCTGAATCCTTACAAGTCACTGATTGGACGAGCGGAGTAAGCTGGACGCTGGCTATTATCATCCCTTCCACGCATCCTCTGAATTGCCAGACGTAGGGGAATTTGTACTTTTACATATAGTTGAGAAAAAAATTAAAACTCGAAGAAAATACCAAGGAATAATATAACAGAAAACGTGTATTTCAATATTCTAGATAGGTAGCATGAATTTTTTGAACAATTTTCACTGCTCGTATGGATGTAAATTTTTTTTCATTCGTATTTTCGGTACTCGGACTAAAGAACCGGTTTTTGAAGGGGTATTCACTCCCTTAAATACATTCAGTGAAAGACCTTCGGCTTACTTGAGAGATTCTGCTGTTTCTGTTTTGTATTCACTTGCTTTCATCTTAATTTCGTTACCATGCTGTCATTCACACACGCTGACAGTCTCTCTCAGAACAGTGTAAGTGAAAATTGACGCAATTATCTGCTTCCAGTAACAAGCTCCCTCTCTTAGTTACTGTTATTTCTATTGCAGGGTGACAATTTCACGGCAACATTCTGAATACTGTTCCATCCTCTTCTGAACCAGCCACTTCTAATTCTCCTGCGGTATTTTAATAAGACTAATATTCCTGCAGCAGCGAGTTCCTATCTATCACACAATTGCAAATACTTACCTCTGGATTTGCAAGCTAAATCTGGTTAACTTCTCTCTTACTGATAGTCTTAGTACTCTTACTGCATCCTTTTCGCGAGCTGCTCTCACTCTCATAAAATATAAGCGCATTTTACATCCCAGTAACCGTTGGCCGCTGGACTACGTTTTATTCAATGCAGTTACGTGAATTATTGTGTTCGCTGTTTCGCTTTGTCTTGCTCAGAGAGAGAGAGAGAGAGAGAGAGAGAGAGAGAGAGAGAGAGAGAGAGAGAGAGAGAGAGAGAGAGAGAGAGAGAGAGAGAGAGTTAATTCCTTTATTCCCTCCTAAACATTAGCACAGTTTTTAATGTTATGATAGTTCCATCGCCTCTCTCTCTCTCTCTCTCTCTCTCTCTCTCTCTCTCTCTCTCTCTCTCTCTCTCTCTCTCTCTCTCTCGTCTGTATGAGTATTTCTAAGGTGCATCATCATCTCACTTCTCAGAGCCTACTTACTCTAAGACCAGTAAAGAACTACGCCTCGTTGTTTCAATCCCTTTAACAACCTTGTGTAAGTTTCATACATTTCCACTAGTATTTGCCTAAAACACATAATTTTCGACTATATTTCAGTATCTTTAATTCAACCTCTTTAATATTCACTGACAGTAAAAATGCGAACAATAAAATGCATTGGTGATTATGGAGAATCAACCCTCTACGGGGAAATAAAATTACCAGATGTTGTGTTGCGGGAGACTCAGTGGGGCTGATGAAGGAGCCCCTATGGAAGAATTATTCATTAGGGCGGAGGGAAGGAAGGTTAGAAAGATCCAACATTTGGGTGTAGAAAGGCTAACTGGTTGCATTTTAGTTTTTTTGTTCACATACTTCAATCAGCTGACCCTCACAACCTTGATCGGTGAAAAACGCCTATGTGTCGTGTGTGCATCCATATTTCTTAGTCCATCGCTTTCCAAAGGATAATGAGAAGGATAATGAAAACGTTAGCATCACATAAGTAAATGCTGGGGTAGATAGAAATGCCTTTTATAGTGACTCTTTAATGTTGAACTATTGAGGTCCTATGGTGAGCTACATACGTATACGTAGAGGTTCAGTGTCAGGATAGATAGGGAGGCTCCATGCTGGGATTTTTCTTTAAGTAAGGGCCACTGACCAAGGTCAACGAACATTTTTAGTATAAATAAACCACCTAAGTGCCTGTTCCTAGAGCAGTGACAAATAGAATGATAAAAAAAAAAAGTTTAAGACAGGAAGGAGGAAATACAGAATCAGGCAGGAAGTTTCAGAGTTTGCCTGAGAAAGGGATGAATGATTGAGGATACTGGTTAAATCTTACATTAGAGAGGTGGACAGAATAGGGGTGAGAGAATGAAGAAAGTCTTCTGTAATTGAATTTATAGTAATTATTCAGTTATGTTTATTTATTTATTATGTACTGAATTTCTTGCTAAAGATTAAAATGATACAAAAATACGATGATTATATTTGCATCCATTTATCCACCGATTCACACTCACCCACCCACCTCCATTAGCCCACCCATCCAGCCACCTACTCAACCAACCACATCCACCCATCCACTCACCGTACACTACCAACACTTACACCCACCCATCCATCCACCCATCTCTTACCAACTAACCCACTCAGCCACACTCACTCATCCATCATCCCACCCACACCCACCAAACCATCCACCTACCAACCCATCCACCCTACCATCCACTACGCAATGACCTACCCATCCACAACCACGATCACCTACAGTTCATTGTCCATCGACCTTCCACCAACCTAATCACTCATTCGTACTCATCCACCCAACCCATCCACTCACCTACACCAAACCCATCATCCACACCTTACCCACACCTTCCACTCACCCAGCCACTCAACGATCCACTGACTCACCCATTCATCCACCTATCCAAATATGCATCCACACACCAATTTACCCACCCACCCATCCAACTACCCATTCACCCATCCATTTACCCATACACCCACGCATCCAAACACCAAATCGTCCATACACCCACCCAACTACCCATTGACTTATCCACCTACCTGTGTATGCATGTGTGTGTGTGTGTGTGTTGGCACATATTTTGAGTTTAGGACCATCCTAAAGGGCGTTGTTTCTCTGGTTTACGAGTGTTGCAGTAAAAGCCAAAGGTTGCAGAGAAATGCTGTATATCACGCTATACAGAAGTGTACATAAACGATAGCAATAACAAACAACGGTAAACTACTTACTGTCTTAGAGAGAGAGAGAGAGAGAGAGAGAGAGAGAGAGAGAGAGAGAGAGAGAGAGAGAGAGAGAGAGAGAGAGAGAGAGAGAGTCAGGTGAGGGTGTGAACGAGGTGTCCGAGGCATCAAATACTGTATTAACACCTAGAGGGGACGGGAGAGGGGGAGAGGCCGCCGCCACGTCAATGTCCTGCCACAATGAGGGTTTGGTTCCCTCAATGATAAAAGCGGTGGTCTGAGGGTCCTGTTATGGAGATATCAATTGATTTGACCTGCAAGTCACTGGCTTACACCTGTGCTGCGGTGACGCTTAGTGAGGTGTTGGGCAGGTTCATGTACTGTGTGTGTGTGTGTGTGTGTGTGTGTG
>NC_087167.1:11007500-11060000 GCF_035594125.1 Scylla paramamosain | reverse complement strand
AACACCCCATCCCCCCCCCCAACACACACATACACACTATCTTGTGTTAGTGCTTTATCAGTTTGATTTTTTGGTCTTCTTTTTCTCAGATATACAAACAAATAGATGAATATATAATTAAAACAACAACAACAACAACAACAACAACAACAACAACAACAACAACAACAATTTGTCACCAACAAGTCTTACCTGGGCGGCTACAGTGCTAGTGATGTGGTGCTGGTCAAAGTAGGACAGAGCACAGAAGCGGCTCAAAATATTTTCAAAATTAAATTCTCCACGTGACGACTTCTTTACTTTGCCACCTGGAAACCAAAGTTATACAATACATTACTAGAAGACATCTGAATCTTGTGTTTTACATTTTTAGTGCCCTCTAAGGGGTGTGATGTTCCCTTGTGGCAGACGATAATTACAAATCCTATCACTGGATTAAGAGAAATACAAATACTGACACTTATGATTTTTAATAAATAATGGAATAATCCGAAATAATAATAATAAAAAGAAAGGAATTCAGAAATACAAAATAAATGGTAGCGTACTCTTCAGTTACATAATTCAGAAATACAAAATAAATGATAGCGTACTCTTCAGTTACATAATTCAGAAATACAAAATAAATGGTAGCGTATTCTTCAATTACATAAAAACTACGATGGAGATATTTTCGCGACTACTGAATTGCGGGGGAGACCAGAGAATAAATAAATAAATAACAAATATATACCCAAAAAGTATGTATAGACTTGAGGACAGTCTCACACGGTGATCTCGAACCAGGTGGTTTCGCTAGTCACGTGGTGAAAACCAACAAAAAAGAACGAAAAAATGCGAATATCTATCCACTCAGAAAGTTTATCAACAGGAATATCTGAGGGGAATCCAAGAGGGTCTGAGGAGAATCCGAGAGAGACTGCTTTAGTAAAATTATTGTTAAATAAACACTTACTTAATATTACAGGAAATGGAGGAGGAGATTATCAGACTGCATGCTCACTTGAGGAGAATCCGAGAGAGACTGGCTTTGCTTGAGAGGAAAACGGCGGAAAACTAAGGATAAAGGTTTCCAATGGGGAAATTTATTAAGAGTTATAATTTTGTTTTTTAGTGGGGGGGGGGGCGACTAGGTTGTGAGTTCAGGGATGAAAAATATGAATAATTAAGTTATTGTTTACTTTATAGTTGTTACTTTAAGAAGTTTAATTCAATGGACTTTTGAAATCAATTGGGGAATTAGTCAGAGTCTGGTATCTCTTCCCGGCTTGCGCAGCAACAGGGGTAACAGGACGGCGAAGCAAAGAAGACTTATCAGATTCGTCAACCTCATTGGCGCGGCGTAATTATCTGGGATTTGTTTGAGCTGGTTTAAGACCTTACCATTATAAAATTAATTTTATCGTATTAAGGGCTCCCCATTTTCTGGGATTAGGTGAAAAATTCGCCTCTATAACCTGGCCAAGCAGGAGAAATTACGTTTATTCACGGGGTAAATTTGTTATAGAAGTGGTCAACACAGTGACGCTGAGAGGGGGGAGGGGGAAAGCAAGGACAAAAGGACACTGAGGAGAGGAGGGGAAGGGGGGGGGGTTAGTCACATGGTACTGAGATTCTGGTCATCCTCGCACATTACATGGGCCTTAATCTAGGAAAAAAAAAGTAGAAATATACATAATTAATTTTCCAGCACTACACATTTTTCAACTGATATAAATTTTTCCAAAATAAAAAAATACTAGACATCCATGTTAAAAGTCCCACCAACCAGAATAAATCTTCAGCCATCAAATTTTGCATCTTTACACTTTTTATAAAGGCAAGTAATATGGTGATATGCATTCCAAGCTTAAGACACTAACAGTGCAAATCATAGGTGACAGTTTTGTATAAATTACATGGATACAAAACACATTACAAACCTCTTACCTTCTGCAATATCATTACTGCATTTTTTACTGAATAATTTGCTGATTTCCTTTGTTAGTTTTTTGACTGCTGCTCGAGCTTCATCCCTTGCCTTGCCCACTCCATAAAGCAACACATACCGCTGGAAGATTCACCAAATAATTCTAATGACAACTAGCCCCATCAAATTTTCTGGAAGCATCCTGAGCTATACATAAGAATGAGTTTCCAAGAGTTAAGTTTACAATATAATTACTTTCCAGATTATGTACCAAGGTTGTGTGGATGACTTCTGATAAGTGCATGATGACCAAGCAATTTTTTGAGCATTCAAGTCAATGATGAAAAAATGTTAATAGTACAAAAAAACAGAAAACACCATACACAAATCAACAAAAATTCCACAACCTTTAAATACTGCAGTTACTCTTCATATCAACTGCATTTAATCTGAGGTATTTGTTGTGTCTTACAATGTATATAAAGTAAGATGTTTTTCTTTCACTCTTCTCTCAAGGATTTATTCAGATTTCTCTAAACAGAGCGAAATCAGATAAAAGTTCACCAAAACCTGTGATTTTTTTTTTACTTTTTTCTCTATATTGCTATATGATGGATATTTTACTTCACTCAATTTCTTTGTTAATTTAAGGTGACTGGGCAAAAAAAAAAAAAAAAAAAAAAAAAAAATATATATATATATATATATATATAGAGAGAGAGAGAGAGAGAGAGAGAGAGAGAGAGAGAGAGAGAGAGAGAGAGAGAGAGAGAGAGAGAGAGAGAGAGAGAGAGAGACGAGGCAGTTTGCGCTACCCTAAGCAGAAAAAAATTGCTACAAAATCACCAGACGAATACAAAAACGAAATTTTAACAAGGAGTGTAAAATTTTGTCTGCTCATGATGGCGGGTAACGCGCTACCCTCAATCGCTGCAGTTTCCCCGATTGTGCACTGTAAGGGAAAGTTAGGTAGGGTCTGTGCGCCACCCAGCCGGGTCTACGCGCTAGGTTGAGGAGGGGGTTGCGCCAGGGAGGGGGTCAGTGCGCTATGGCATGTCGGGTCATCGCGCTAGGTGCCTTAAGTTCTTTGTTTTAATCTACAAGCTATCAAAATCACTCTCAATAGGTAGTTAATAAATCCTCTTGCCTCTCAAGGAGTAAAAGCTTTGGAAAAATAAATGAAAGATTGCAAACTAACTTTTTTTTTATTTTTTAAAATAGTGTATTGACAAACATAAAAACTGTGCTTTAGTTATGAATATCATAAACAAATAAATGTCCCACAGAGTTCAAAACAAAAATCTTAACAATACTCCGGGAAAAGTTTCATTTACCAGTATCAAAATAACAAATAAATGTCTCACAGAGTTAAAAACGAAAATCTTAAGAATATTCCGTGAAATGTTTCATTTAACAGTGTCAAAATAACAAATAAATGCCTTTCAGAAGTCGAAACGAAAATCTTAAGAATACTCCGTGAAAAAAATCATTCAACAGTATCAAAATAGCCTAATTACATTTATTACAAAAAAACTCAGTATCCATTGTATCAATATCCTCCTGAGACTTTTCACTCAAATTCATCTCACTCAGACATTCTGCATGCCACCAGCTGTCACACAATACACATTTTATCCTTAACTTTCCTTTTGTTTCACATTGACATTTTCCACAGAGCTCGTTCATATCATCAATTACATCATCCGAGTCATCGTCCAAGACTGGCTCATCCGCACTCTCTGAAGTTTCTGTTTCCTTGTCTTTCTGCTTTTGGGAAACATACTGAAGTGTCCTGAATCGTTTTTCTTTCCTTTTTCTCTTTTCTTTTTCTTTCCTGTTGTTTTCCTTCTGCCTTTTCTTTTCCTCCATTCTCTTTCTCTTTGCTTCAGCTTCTTGTTCTTTATTTTTTTTTCTCTCTTCTCTCTTTCTTTTTCTTTCCATTTTCTCCCTCTCCTCCTCTCGTTTCTTTCTCTGTTTCTCTTCAATCATTTGCCGGTACTCAACACCGCTTATTGAGCATGGCAATACTGCGATGGTCTTTTTTAATCCTTTTTTCTTCGGGAATGAGGGCAGCGTGAGGTAATCATCAATCGTTTTGGAATTTTTCTTTGTAGAAGGCAGAGGTTGTGGAGCAGGCTGGGATGTGTAAGGCAGGGGGTTGTGGAGCAGGCTGGGATGTGGAAGGCAAGGGTTGTGAGGCAGGCTGGGATGTGTAAGGCAGGGGTTGTGAGGCAGGCTGGGATGTGGAAGGCAGGGGTTGTGAGGCAGGCTGGGATGTGGAAGGCAGGGGTTGTGAGGCAGCCTGGGATGTGTAAAGCAGGGGTTGTGAGGCAGGCTGGGATGTGGAAGGCAGGGTTTGTGAGGCAGCCTGGTATGTGGAAGGCAGGGGTTGTGAGGCAGGCTGGGATGTGGAAGGCAGGGACTGTGAGGCAGGCTGTAAGGTTTTCTCCAACAACACCTTCCAGTCTTCATAAGGTGGGTCATCCATGTCGTATCGCTCCTCGTACCGCTTCATGAATTTTAGAGTTGTTCCTTCCCCTAATGACAGGCTCAGCTTCATCAGCTCAAAAATGTTGGAGAATGCTGAGAGAGTGGGAGTTCTTTGTTCTGGCCCAGGGAACTTGGATTTGGCTGCTGGTGAAGCAGAAGGAACAGAGGTTGAGATTGTTGGGGTACATGCGGGAAGAGCAGTGATGCCAAAAGATGCTGAGGTAGGGAGAGTGACTGGAGCAGCGCTGGAGAAACTGCAGCTTGGCTTCAGCTTGTCTGAGTTGAGTACAACCTCAGGGTTAAAAGGATAGATCCCAGACTTAACAAATCCCTTGTAAGCAAGCTCTGGTCGTGCTGTAGTGTCCCAAGCTTTCTTTAGTGTGCGGGCAAACGTGAACATGGTGACACTCTCTCCAGTTTGGTACTGAAACTTTCTGACGGCTTCACTCCATGCTAGTTTGATTGCCCCAAAGAAAGCTTGATCCAGTGGCTGGATAAGGTGACTGGCATGCGCCTTCAGGCAGTAAAGGATGACACCATTCTCGTTACACACCGTGCTGATTGCCAGGGAATGATGGCTGGAATGGCCGTCCACAAACAGCACCACTGGTCGCTTTTCTCCCAATTTGGGAATGAAGATGTCCCTCAGAAAGCTAAGAAAGACCACCTCAGTGATCCAACCATTTGGAGTTTTTTGAAAAAAAGCCTCTTCAAAACCTTCCAACGCATTGAAGCGAGGATCTCTGGTGTAGGGAAAGATCAGCAGCGGTGGAAGGTACTGCCCCATGGCAGAGGAGCAGGCCAACATTGTCACTTGCTGCCGTGTGCCACTTGTGACAGAGTAGACGTGTTTTGCTCCTGTCATGCTGATGATTCTCTTTGTCTTTGGACATATATTAAAACCACTTTCATCAGCATTAAAGATCCGGTCAGGAGAGGTCAACAAAGTGGGATCGATGGTGTCCAGGTAATGTTTCATTTGCTGAAACCATTCACCTAGAGCATCCTTTGTCACAATTGCTCTCTCACGGCCAAGTGGTTGTCCAATTCTTTCCCGTATCTCTGGATGCCTCTTGAAAAAGGCTCGCATCCAATCCTTTACAGGGCGGTTGTTTTTGAAGACAGTCCTCTCTTCCCTATCATCGAGAATGGTTTTCACCATGTCTTTGAGGTCGTCTTTGGTCCGTCCAAAACCTCGTTGAGACACTTCAATCAGCCAATCTACTAGCTTCTTCTCCTCTTCCATTGACAGAACTGTTTTGGGAGCAGGCTGCATAGGTCTTCTTCCCCTGACCTTATCCCCAAGGGTGGCGTAAGGGATACCAAAAGTTTTGGAGGTGGCATTCAGGGACATCTGTTTAGATCTTACCAGCTCCACAGCTTTCTCCACTTGTTCTTGTTTGTACCGCTGTGTTGATGCCATTTCAGCAAGGGCTGTTGAAAAGGATCAGAGCAAAAATACAAATTAACATGCATAATGGAATAATATTTTTTTTTAATTTTTTTCAAAAAAAAATATTAGGCTATCCTGGCATTCTCCGCTTTACAAGTTAAAATAGCTTGTGAGTAGCATCTCTCCAATGTTTTTCACGATAACATTAACCATACTGAAAATGCAGATAGCCTAAAAAGAGAAAACAAAAACAAAACAAGCACTCTAGCCTAGTGTTGCTTTTGCCTGGTGGGCGCACGACCCGCCATGAGCGTTTGTGGCGGGTTTGCGTGCTACCCACGCCCTCTCCTATTTGCTGACACTCAGGCATGTTTATCCTCAACCATTTGACAGTCATGTATTATAACAAAGAATTGATTGACAAGTTATGTCAGTTTTGTATCAAAATAGGTAGCAGTGACTAACACTGATATTCATGTGTGTTAACGAAACAGTTAGCGGAAGACAACTTACCTCAGTATAGCGGAAGACGCACTGCCTCTCTCTCCCTGGCGCAAACACTGGAACGGTACTGGCGGGAAAATTTGAACTACGGCCCGCCATTTAAACACTCTGTTTGTGTGTTATGAGATTTAACGTGGGGCTTAGCGCACAGACCCGACTGGCGCACAGACCCTCCAGTACTCTATATATATATATATATATATATATATATATATATATATATATATATATATATATATATATATATATATATATATATATATATATATATATATATATATAAAATGCCAGAGAATCCCAAACAAAAAAAAATCAAATAACAGAGGATAAGTGTCTTGAAAACTGAGACTGACCACTTCAAAACACACATGGTTATGTTTCCTTCATAATGGAAAGGTGTCTTGGCGGAATGGTTACCTGGTTAATTTCGTGCATGTAAGCATCATCCTGGGGGAGTGGAAAGTGCTGGGCATAAACAAGGTGCCTTGGTGGCCGCTGCTTGCCCTCCACTCCCAGCTCTCCTCTTCCTCCTGAGCCTGACTCTTCCAGGCTGGTGTTGACTGCAATTTTTTGTAATATCTTCCCAAGGTCATCATCAATGTTATCAGTACCATCCTGAAACATAAGGGAAATTATGCTACTTTTCATACACAGACACATCCACATTAGCATAACCATCATCCACAACTCTATATCCTTTATTAACATGAAAAGTACAAACCAATGTGTGAAAAAAAAAAAAAAGGGGAATAAATTACATGGTAGGTTTCTGGTGTCAATGTTCATCTTCAAAAGGTAAGAGAGTTGTTTAAGATTCCCTACTCTACCCTCTCCTTCTATAGTGTAAGAACACAAATAGCTGTTGTAACAATCTTTAGTGATAATGATGGTGGAAGCTAACAACATCTAAGCTAGTGTAATATGTAATATGGGAAAAAGGCAGAAGGCACATCGTTTATAATACTTTGGAAACTAAAATTGACTAATACACTATGCTGAATAAAAACAAATGGAATGAAATATTACAAAATGTTGCATCCAAAGCTGCTTCAAAGTTCCTAAAAAGAATTCCAGACCCTGAATCTAATGAAGCAACAATGTATTCAATATATTGAACAATAATTATGTGCGATTATATTAATGAGAATCTCTGTTCAAGCTATCTCACTCAACTGAATCATTTAGCCAGAGGATCTTGAAAATGTGAATACACTGCTATTGTCAAAGGTTACCCAGTCAACATCTAATTTTGTTGACTTCTCTCTTTTGCTTATACCGTGATATAATACAATTACTAAGCTTCAAAACATAACCTAATTGAGGTCTCTATAATTTATAGTCACTTTTCTATGCCCACCAGAAAAGGGTGAATGAAAAGTGTAGTTGTTGACAAGTATTCAGAATGAGAAAGAGCTGAGTCTCCAGATGTGCTAATAATTTCCAAACAAACCTTATCCACATATAGATTCCTAGCAAATAAGAGGACCTCAGATTGTGGAAAGATGCAAAACACAGCAGAAATAATGCGGTATATGACTTAACTATTGTCCATGACTGTATCCATTTATAATTAGAAAATTTTATAATTTTGTTGATTTAACATGAACAGTAAAACAGCTTACTTCTTTCTTCTCTCCAAAAGATGAATCAGCTTTGAGATCAGGAGTCCCAGTGGCCAAGTCTCCCCGAGAGATGAGGGTACACATGTAGGTGTCGTGACTGAATACATCTTGACGAATAAGTTCAGAGAATAAAAGTACCAAGTTACCAAACTCTTGAGACCTTACAGACAATGCATTCTCATCTGTGGAAAAGACAAACAATTTTAAACAATTTAATCATTAAAGCAATATGTTCCTAGTCAATTAATATGAATAATAGATAAACAATATTTTTATCATCACTCACCATACACAGGTGCTTGTGTGTCCAAAAACTTCAATAACAATCCTTGAAAGGTGCAGCCTCCTGGTGTCACCATCTGGTTTGATGTCACGGAGTCTTTTTCATCTGGCATGTCATTTTCAGCTTGAGAAAGGTTATTCTGTCTCTTTTCCAGGAGGCGAGCTACAACCAGAGCTCGGTGTTCTCCGCAGCGCTGTACAGACACAGCCCACTCACAGAGGGTTCTCACAATTGCTTCATCACTATTATTGGCAGCATTGTTGCTGCTGCTACTGCTACTGCTATTATTTCCAGGGTATGCTGTGCTACTACAGCTACTATTGCTACTTGGATTCTCATTGGTTGTTTCTTTTGAAGACCCAAATATTTTGTTATACAAAGTATCAAGAGAATTGTTTGAGTCAACACGATCAAAGCAGTGACGATCAAGAGAGTCCAGTGCGCCCAGCACCCGGTTGATGGTAGAGCCTGCTACATTCAGAGCATATTTGTCCAATGACCATCTGTTTTCTGCTGACCGGCTTCGCTGACGAATGTGTTCCTCCATCACACGCAGCTGTGCTCTTATATGCTGGTTGTTGTACCGTGGAGGCATAGGCAGGTCTGAGGGTGGGCATGGCAGAAGGTCCAGAGGGGAGCCAGTGAGCCAGGAAGATGCTTTACCCTCCCCAGCATTGTTCCACACCATGGCAGTTGGACAGTCAAGGGTGATTGCCTGTAAGTAAAGTATTTTTTGCCAATAACCATCAAGAGTCTAAATACATACATAGATATAAAGCATATTACATCACAGGGTTTCTCTTCATTAATCCATGAAAAGATGATGCCTTTGTGTGTGTGTCTTAAGGGTACAGTACATGCATACATATACATCCAGTGATCGACAAGATCCTGCCATTTTCATGCACTCGCCATTGTTGCTCTCCATTCACCTCCATCACACACAATCACTCTTGCTTGCTGCTCACTCATTTGTCTTCTCATTCAGTGTTCTCTTCATGCACTTCATCCTCCAAACACATTATTTGATGTTTAACAAAAGCAAATAGTAAAATAATGATGAATGTTGTAGTATGACCTCTTACTCCATCCTCCCTCCCTCCTTGATACCACAAACATGACTCAATGCTGCACTACCACTGCTGTCATGCTCTACCTTTCTGCCTCCCTTCCTTTATCTTGTTTAATAATCCCACCTTTTTTTCTCTTAAGTCAACACTTTCTTTGTATACTAAGGGGTGTCTCCAGCATGTGTCTTGGAAGGTCTCTTAGAAGACATGGTGAAAATATGACAATGATGCTAACACATACATGGTCACAACATGAATGAGGGCAAGTAAAAGGAACAGCTGGGCAGTAGCGGGAAATGTACACACTATACAGACAATGGACAGTGTTGGTTAGTGAAGTGGGTGATGTGCATGTGTGTGTGTGTGTGTGTGTGTGTGTGTGTGTGTGTGTGTGTGTGTGTGTGTGTGTGTGTGTGTGTGTGTGTGTGTGTGTGTGTGTGTGTGTGTGTGTGTGTGTGTGTGGTGTAGTGAGCTGTACTGTGTGCAAGATTTGAATTGGCAGCAATCTGTGAAAAATTTAATCCACACATACTTTCCTTCTAGTACCAATCTGCAAAGGATTGAATACATAAACATTGAACTTGTGTATGGTAAGGGCTGGCTGCATATATTACAGTTACTATTTTGTTATGATGAGAGGGAATGCAAGTGAATGTGAATTTTAAGGAGTAGAAGCATCATCAGTTATCCCCGTTTATGGGAACTGTTGGCATAATACAGACACTGTAAGCCTTTAGTAAAATATAGAAATAATGCAACTAGCTTTTAGTTAAGACTCTTATTCACCACAGGCTCAAGGATCACTGAGTGACAAGAAAATGTGCACAAAATGTACATTTCTGACTTTGCTTTTAGTTTTGCTGAATCTAAGCACTGTGTATGGTAGTAATAATGATACATGTCATTTACAGAAACATTCCCAGTTACATTTTTCTAATAAAAAGTGTTTATTACCTGGATAAAACATGAGGTAGCTTGAACAACTGGGCGGTGTTGGTGACAAGACAGCAATTCCTGGAAGGTGGACATCAGTGGGTTCACAGTGGAGCCTGCTGGCTGGTTACTTCCCGATGCTGGGGCACTCACACTTATCCTAAAATAAATACAAAATTGGTCATTATAATCATCAACATGATAGAAATTTGCTTAGAAATATCAGACTGTCTTGTAAATGAGAAAGAGTTGATGCCTCATGATAAACTCCCTCCTCCTTAAAAATATTTCAGAAAATCAACCCATATCTAAAAATGTCCAAGGAGAAAGTCTGGGTTATTGGCAAGTGATGGTTTAGGTGCTACACTGCCCTGTGAAATGAAATGCTGACAACAAACTGCTTCACACTTATTTGTGTTACATAAGGAATAAAATGCACTATAAATAACACTCTTATCACCATTATTATTATTACTACTTCACATAAAATAACCAGTCAAGAGGAAACCATACAAATATGCAAAGTTGCAAACAAACCATTATTGGCCAAGTGTGTATCAAACCTTAGAGGTCGTTTCACACTGGTTGCAATGGTATGTGAGCCACACTATGCAGCAGATGCACCTAAGCAGTACTTGCTATGAGAGTGTTCATAATGGAAGCTGTCTGCTAACAATTTTCAAATCAAGAGCTGATTTTGCACACAGTCACTTGGTTACAGTGATAAGTGACAGTTCTTTCTAGTCCCCTAAGATGGATGAGGAAAATGATAATGATAAGTTAATATTGACAGTAGCCATGAACAGCAAGAGAAAAAAGAAGTGTACTAGAAACAAATATGAAAAGGCCAGAGTTTGGTGAATATCATCCCATTCAATTGCTGGAAATGGTAAAAGAATTAGTAAAGAATACAGATGAGTAGATTAGATTTTGTTTCACTTAAGATGGCAGTTAATAAATAGAAACAAAAAATAAAGAGATAGCCAGTATATTTACCCATTACTACTTGGATTAACAGGTGACTGAGGTCTTGGAGAAGAGTAGCCTGAATCATGGCAAAGCTGGGTCAACTTGACGGCAGAGTAGTGAGCTAATTTACGAGAGAGGTACTCAGACTGAGTGATTTCATCTCAGCACAACATCATGCTCACTCCCTCGCCAACGCACAAATGCATCAACAACCCACTCCAGCAGTTCCTGACGGTCAAGCAGCCCCTCCTGCATAAGAAAAAAGTAAACCATTGTAGTATGATTATGCATCTCATAAGAATATCAGAAAATTTTGTATTTATTCTTCTAGCTGTCTATCTTTTTCATGTCTTGCTTCATCTGGGAGTGTTCCTCAGGTGCCTCCACTTTTCCCTATCAAGATATTTACTTCTTTTTTGTACCAGTTGTATCAGAAGACATGCTTAGAGTCACGGATGTAAAGAGAAATTCAACCCGTACACTACAGAGGCCTCAGTCCTGAGATTTTTTTCAATGTAGTGAAATACAAACATGATATAAAAACAAAAATATAAATTGAATCATAATACCATAATAGAGAAAAACTGAAATAAGAAGTATTATAGTAAAGTGAAGGAGTCATATAACAATTAAAGCAAAGAAAAGGTACTAAAATTTTAACACACTGACTAGGCAAAGTGAGAAGGGGCCCTGCACGAGAAAAGGAGGGCTGAAGAATGCAGCAATATGCATTATGAATTTTTACACAGCACATTTTCATTTTGTGTGGGCTTCCTTTCCTTTCATTTTGTGTGGGCTTCCTTTCCTATGTGTTCTAATGATTGCTGGCGATTTATTCCCTACATCACAAAATCTGATGGCTGATGACAAGGCCCTCAGTTGACCTTTCTCTGAGATAGTAGAAAGGTTACCTCCAATCAATGCAATCTGTAACTCTTTATCTTGGAGTTACTAATCAGAATGTATATTTTTCTGGCATAGAGTCAAGTGATCACATGGAACATTTGCAAAGATTGGCTATAACAACATAAACATACCGAAAAAGCCTTCAACAATATAATTTTTTTGGGGTATTATATGTTCCCTATTTGAACCTTGGAGAGGATCAGTCAGCATACCTGGTACATGAAATGAGTGAGCTGAAGGCAGTAATTCCAGTTACGTAACACATGAGTCAGCTGGGCGGCTGTAGTGTTCTGTCCTGTTCCACTTGCTGGTGTACTTCCACTAGAGGATCCTGACAAACCTAGAAAGTATAAATTTGATGGAAATGTGCATATTAGGTATTAAAATATATGCCTTGGACAATGTTCATATAACTTCTGGTATAATGGGAACACAAATATGTAACAATTTCAATTCTCAAGTCACACTATAATTATAATGAGACAAAGTGTATGAGTGAAACTGACAGTTCTAATGGAGAAGGAGGCTACTAAAGGAGAACATGTTGCAGCAAGATGGGAATATTTGGATGTGGTAAGACCCTTTTGCCATGGCTACTCCTGTTTTGAGGGATTACAGGAAGGAGGGAGGCATTACAGAGACAGATAGATAGACAGCCATCCTGAGCAAAAAAGATTATCTGATTTACATGTCCCTTACCCTATCTGAGCTGCTTGCACTTTACTAAACCTACTGTCTGTGATTTTCTGTGGACATTCAATCAAAAATTTTCAATGAACATTTTCAGCTAGAGTTGGTGCCAAAAGATAACAAAATTCTCAGTCAGTGTCAATGTTGGCACACTTTTCAACTAGTTTGATTTGGTTGCATGGGAGAACAGAGCATTGATAATGTTTGAGCTGGCAAGTCAAGACAGACAGCAGCCTTGGACACACTTACATGAACAGTTTTATTACAGGTTTGACAAGTGAATGATAAGATGTTTTTCATGCATAAATTCCTGATTTGACTACTGTGAGTTACTGTTACATATCTTTCTTTATTGCTTTCCATTGGCTAACAAACAGCCCATTACAAGTGATGAAATCTCTCTCCAACTCCAGTAATAATAATTTAATTGTTTTTAAATGTTTTATTCCTTGGCACAAGGCAGCACCAGACTCTATTTTGCCACCAATACCATGCAGTTTGGTTGTCGTTGTTCAGTGATATGGAAAGATATTTAACAGTAACCTGCAAAAGTCAACTCAGGAATACACACACGAAAAACATCTTATCACTCAACTGTCAAATCTACACACACACACACATACACACACACACACACACACACACACACACACACACACACACACACACACACACACACAAACACACACACGGTGCATAGCAAAGCACAGATAACAAAGACTCAATTACAATTTCAAGATAAATAATGTCCTAGCAAAAGTACCTCTGCCACCTATCATAAATATAAACATAGGACAATACCAATGGTGTGAGCAGACCCACCGGGATTGTGCGGTGAAGACTGAGGAGGCTGGGCTGGTGTGGAGGATGGGGTGCTGGTCACTGAGGCTGGTGATGTCATTGTGCCCCCTGGAGTGCTGCTCCCTGCAGGTGTTCCTACAGGTGGCGTGGCAGCAGATGGGTTGCCAAGGTAGATCTCCGCTATTTTGTTTAGCTGTTCCCGCAGGAGTCTAGTGAGAGTCTGCGTCCACTCTGTTGAAAAAAGTAAATAAATAAATCAAACAAATAAATAGAAAGAAAATATACCAGACTGAAATCCCATATAAAAACCCACTATGCCTCTATTCACAACAGGAATAGAAATACAGATGAAAGGGTTCTCAGTTTTCAGTTCATTTAAGTTTAGTTTTATGACATGGAGGGAACCATCATCTTGTGTTTTGGCATCATGCATGTCAAACAGTTCCTGTGTTACAGTGCCTGCTGTAAGTGTACGAACACAGTTTGCCTACCCTGTGCAATGTCTGGCTGCTGTCGTTTCTTGATTTTTTATTCTGCTACTTTTGACTCTTGATAAGCAGATGTCATTTTGATAAACCACGTTGCCCTCAGCATGGGGACTGAGTACTCACACAGCGTCAGGAACATGTCTTCCCGTTTGCTGAAGATTGGAACCTGAAAGATGAGGAGTAAATTACAAAATTAAAATACTATGAAAATATCAAAGAAAATGGCAGTTCACAGCATGAATTATCATAATAACTAAATGCATCACACTTCTTATCTTGCAAAGTACAGAAAGAAATACACCCAGTGAACATAATGATCATCAATATATTTAGATGAGTGTATAAATAAAAGACCATAACTACTAACGATATTATGTTGAAATTCAAATTTGGCAATGCTGAATTCCAAATAAAACTTACCTTTTTAGCCAGTGAAGTCAAAGGCTTGGATCCCGCAAGGTCCTTAAACCAAGCTTCAATTGCTGCCTTGGATCTTGGTGTCACAAGCCAAAAATTACCTTTAATATTAATTTGCTGCTTCTTCCTGGCTGTGTCTGGCAGCTGGTTGCACTCTGCCTTCTTCTTGAGGATGGCATTAAAGTAATTTGCAACCTAAAAAAAATGTGTATTATTAGTTGAGAGAAAGTACTAATGAACTAGATACATTTTGAAAAATGTGTATGAAAGTAAATTGTACAACTGCAAAAAGTTACTGTTAAAACATATTTATGTGTTATTGTTGTACTGTTGCTGAGTTACAAGATGCCCAATGCTGTCTTTTTTCCTTTAAATGGGGTATGGCCTTCATTGTCATGTGTAACTTATCTTCATATCTGTGTACCATCACTTCATTACTTTCTTGGTGATGGAAAGATGGGGCAGTTTAAATGGAGTCTATCACGAGATGTCACTTCTGCATCCAACTCTCAAGCATGCATTCAATCACAGTGAATTACCTTTCCTGCTGTGAGAAACTGTAGTATACTACTTGGTCCAACTCGAGGCTGTGACAAAGCTGCCTGGGGTTAGAATCACATCAATGTAGCTCACTACTGCTGTGTATAAATATTACTGTGCACACACAGCAAAATACAAGTGGAGTCACTCTGCCAATCTGTGCATTTCTAGTTTATCAGATAAACTCAAAATGCATAGTACATAGTATACAAATAAATATGTGCATACCTCCTTGCTCTTATAAACAACTTACACTTCTACATGGAATGACATCATGAAAATTTACTGACAAGTCATCAGTAAGCATAAATTTTTAAGTATTAAACAACAGAAGTGGGTACTGCTTCCAAAAACAATATGTCATAATACATTAGCATTAAAAAGTCCCTCTGAGGTGGGAATGATTATTAGGTGGTTATATACTGACTGCTGCACTTCACAGTTGATATTTTAAGCAAGAATTAGGTTAATCAAAGTAAAATGGTACATTTTCAAAAAAGTAAGAATTATGCAAAGGAAGAAAAGTAGAAACAATATATCATTCAATAATCCATATTGTGCATCAATGGGGAAGTGTAATTGTTTTACTGCTGAAATATATTATGCTATGATTTTCATAATAGAGAAAAAGAAATGCACAACTGCTGAATGCACATTTGAGATCTTTAATAAAAAAGGATTGGTGTGAGGGTGACACCTGGTGATACAAATTCTTCTTGAGACATTCCACTGCAGAGGTTTTGCCATGCAATAGGATCAGATCCTAATAAACATAAATGCAATCATGTCTACAGAAGACAGTTTCCTCATTTCTGCTGATTTTCACTCCACTCGTACATTTAAAAGCATCCAGATTAGTTTTATCACAGGTCCTGTATTTTGTAATAAATCACCTCATATGATGGTAATGCTTTGAACAATCTTGTAAAATCAATCTTGGTAGTTCTTTCAATATGATAGCAATGGAACTGATTCTTTACATATAAACACCACAAAATTTGTCACTACTCAACCTCATGAATTTGTTGCAATCTATCAATAGCCACTTATCACACACAAGTAACTTATTGTCTAGTAAAACACCACAGACATTCACATACCTTGGCTGGAGTGATGGAAGTGTTCTGAGCACTGCTGTACTCATCCTGAATCTGAGGCCGGTGAGTGAATCCCTGCTTCACACTCACATCATCTAGCTCATCCTGAAATCATGGCAATATTCAGTGATCAAATGCTAAGGCAGTATGTATACATTTTTCTTCAGTATATAATGCAGTAAGAGTTCATTTCCAGAAAACCATTAGACTATGTGAAAACAGAAAAATACAAATATGATTGGAGTGGTTGGCATACATAATGTATGTACCTTTCCTATTCCCTTGCTGTGTTAACTGACCCTGAGAGCAGCTCTGAGTGAGTGAGAGTCCTCTGCCATCATTATGTATTATGTAAGGATGAAAAGGAAGGAAAAAGATTCAGAAAAAAAAACTAAGAGAAAACAAGAAAATAATAATGTAATAAACAGGAGATATAATAACAATTCTATGAGAGGAAATGATATATTGCCTCCTTGATTAGAGCAATGGATCTTACATGAATCAGTCTACAGATGGTAATGGTTTGTGATGGGCATGTTTTTAATCTGCAGATCACATTAACAAGAATAACTGAGGTATCAATTATGGTCATAATTTATATGCCACTTTAGTCAAAACTGAGATAGCAATGTCTTCCCCACCTATGGGTCTCCTGAATTCATGTTGTGAGTATTTATTCCCTCAGCTGACTCTTTTCACGGTGATTGCCATACAACGCAGTAAAAGCTGGTCTTTCTGGCCCACATGTAATGTGCTGTATTTTCAGTATTCAGAAGTGGAAATAAGTGCCTCTGTTCCTATAATGCCACACCTCAGCCATTAACAATACAGTTAGGGGAGACAGGATACACCAACAAGGGAGCTT
Source organism: Scylla paramamosain (assembly GCF_035594125.1). Lineage (NCBI taxonomy): Eukaryota > Metazoa > Arthropoda > Malacostraca > Decapoda > Portunidae > Scylla > Scylla paramamosain. The sequence goes on along the minus strand of NC_087167.1, from coordinate 11,043,023 downwards.
CAACTCCAAGTGGTCAGCCCTGTGAGCCAATCAGCACAAGGTTATGACATCTGAGCCAGTGAGCACCCACATCCCATGCTGTGCTGTCAGCAAGGCAATGATCGGTAGCTAGCTAGAAAAAATGTTTATTGATAATACAGATTGACCATCAACACTGGTATCATTTAATCCAGAACCTTATTGAATCTGGCAAGTTTTCAGCTGACTATAATTTCCATCTTTTACACATGGTGTGGCCATGTCATTACTTCACTGAATGTGGCTGCAGATGACACTACAATCATAGCACAGCCACTGTTCTGCATGCACTATATTGAGGAGAGGATATCAAAGTACATAACAGGAATTTTGTACATATATCTTATGCATTAACATCTGGAAAGTTATACTGGCAAAATACTATTGCTTTGTTGTCTGTGGAAAATGTTAGGATACAAATGTAGCAACAAAACAGGACTAATGTGGTAAGAAAAGCAACAAAATGTACTCTACATGTGTGGAAGAGTTAAAGTCATCATAATTATTATCATGATCAAATAAAGAATGAATAATTAACAAAAATTTTCCAACACAAACACCCCATCCTAGCCCTGCAAGTGTCTGCACCACCCGCACACTCCTCCAGGCCCCATGAATGTCTGTGCCACCCACACACACTCCTCCAGGTCCCACTAACATCCAAACCACCAATGAAAGTTGAAGCTTGCCCAGTCTCTCAAACACACAGACACCAGCCCCATAAACATACATACAACACAACACATCATCAGCATATATAAAACATACTGTTGGCATACCATCAGTAGACTCTATTCAACATTCTTCATAAGTTTCAGTGCTTTTGTATACCTCACTGTCCACCAAAGTCACGTTACAATAGGGGTTGTTGCTAAGCTACTATGAGGTTGGGGGTGTTATACCTGCTGGCCTCTCCCTCTTGGCACACCTGCAATGGGCTGAGTGTGGGAATGCGATAGACTCAGGTTCTACCTGGTTACATCCAAGTGACTTTGTGTGGATGCCTGAGTGACTCTGCTGGCAAGTGAGTGGATGGAGGGTGCTGCACTTATGACTCTGTGCTCTGCCTGGTGTAAGTTTTGGTGTCTTGTTCTAGTGAGGAAATATAAGCTTGTGCTGTGATTGCAGTTTTCATGTCCTTGCCTCGCACTCCACTATACCAATTCCTGTTTGTTACTTCCACCTGCATCGTAGTGCCTGGTGACGGAGTGAGTGCTGTCCTGACTAACCCTACGTGTGAGTTGCTGCCTGCCCGGATAAAAATGTTACTATTGGCTGGTCAGCTGTGGACAGCAGTGTAAATGGTGGGTGCCGCAAAAGTTGGTTTAAAGTTGTTACGTTTGTTGTGTTTTATGCTATAATTGGGTGTTTTATTTTATTACATTATTTCTATGTTTCTCAGAGCTATTATTTTTTTATTTTTCATGTTATTTATTTTCAAGTGAACGAATCGCACTATGGAAATAATAAGAATGCCCAAAACACTAAAACAGCAAAATGTCTTATCTTTTATCATGTCCTTCATTAATCTGATATCTATTCCAAGAAAATCATTAGTTAAGAACTCTCTCCATCTTGTGATGAGTGAACATGTAGGTGTGAACATCGCAGCATAGTTTTTGTGTAACGTGATACTTAGATGGCAGAAAGAAAAGAAAAGAAAAGAAAGGAAAAGAAAAAAAAAAAATCGGCACTCGTGGAAAATTGGAGTCCCGGGCTGAAAAAAGTGTCCTCGCGCTCAAGAACGTATAAGAGTTGTTTAGGGCATCAAATTTTCGCATAAAACAATGATATGAAGTCTGTGTCACCTTCGTAATACCCTGAACAAACATACAGGTCAAGACGGCTGTCACTAAGCCAAGGATCGGACCTGGAGGTGGCGATGAGGAACACAATAATACTTAATACATGGACTTTACTGCCACCATTCTACGTTTATATTTTAAAGCATGACTTGCCGTACCTCTTTTTGTTTGGCATCTTGTGGATAGACGTCTGGAGGTCCTAGTTTTTGACGTTTGAGGGGACGCTTCTCGGCTGAAGCCACGGCCATCATCTTGGCGGATCTTGATCTTGATGCTACAGGTCCTAATCTTGATATTTAGTGCTCGGGATTACTTCTGAGCCAGGCCTTTGTATCAGCAACTCCTGTAGGAAAAAAAAAAAAAAAAAACGGCGAACAGAAAACAGACACCATCTTCAACACCACTAATTCCTACATCTTGTACACCACATTAATTTCCTCTTGGAGCTCCTTCGCAGCCTCAACCATTCTTTTATTCGTCTTTCCACAGTGCCAGCAGGAACGCCATCTATTCCCTTCCTGTCTTCTCCACTCTGACATTCCCTAATTCCCTCAGCACCACTTGCATCATCTCGTTCCTGTCTCTGGCATACTTTACAGACCGAGGAGTTGTGTTGTGGTGGGACGCTCGTCTTCCTGACGAGACTCCAGGCTGGCACTGCTGGGAATCCTACTATAATATACTTCTGACTCTCACAAGAACTATTTTTAAAGGTCACAAATTATTTGTCGGGTTCTCAAGTGTGTTTCTCTGTTAATAATATAGAAAGCTTGTTAATTTCCCACTACAATAAAAAAAAAATAAATAAATAAAACCCGTGTAACTTAGGGCCATATTCTGAAACATTCATGCGCCGCACCCCACTGCATTCAAAATGCTCTAGTTGAAGTTACATGGGGTTTTCAGGGTGTTTTTACGGTTACATTGACATATTAACACGATTTTCACATTATTGGCAGGAGAAACAATCTTGGAAACCTGTCTAATAATCTCTGTAGCCTTTGAAAATAGTCGTGGTGAGAGCAAATCGTAAAAAAAAAAAAAAAAAAAGAAGTCCTGGTGTAGCGTAGAAGCATTTCAGAATATGGGTTATATGATAACAAGCTGAATGAGAAATAAACGTGATAGAAGATATACCGCATTTTTCTTACGTCTACCCTTATGAGGTCCCATGTTAGGTGACGTTTTCTTAGGACGAAGCTGGCGACTAGAAGGGATTCTGTGATTTGATACGTAATACACACTATGAAGTAAAGTGACATGTTTACTAGTGTTTTACAAGCATAAACACAGTCACATCCGTTCAATCTGACGGCAACACTTATTCTGGTATATAACGGACACTATGACAATCAGAAGAGCTCGCATATGAGGAAACAAGGAAGAATTAAGGGGAAGATAAAATAATTAAGAAGTCTGCCGGCCAGAGGTAAAACCAAAGCTGAGAACCAAACCAAAGAAGGAGGCTGTCATGTTGGTGAACACAAGCTCACTTGATTCAGATTGGTTCAGAGGGCTTCACAGACAGCTTTCTAGACTCAGATCACTTTGTGATCAATTTTCTATGTAGCGATTTTTAATGTCTTAGGTCAAGTGTTTGTAATCCTTTTACTTTCCTTTTCTGTTTCTTTTCCAGGTGTCTCTGCTGAAGCTAAGACCATGGCTCGCTCCTTGGTAAGACAAAGATAACAGCAACTGGCATAATTATTCCGAGAAGCTTCGAGTGTTGAACAGTGGAAAAGGTTTTCAATAATTGTTTTTACATCTAAAACTATGATTACATCACGCAAGTTAATCCTTACTGAGCGTAATAATATTAAGCCACACTATTCTAAATAAGTGAAACACAGAAACTTAATTAATATACTGTCTTTTTTTTCATTAATGAGTATCAGTGATGAATACTATGAACATTTATATGAATCCAAAGAAGGACGTTTTTTTTTTTTTTTTTGTATTTCTTTCAAGTAACTGTGCTTCCTATTTACTCTTCATCAGCCGTTCAAGGTACACACTAGATGGGCTGAAATCACCACACACACTAGCTTACACGTCAGGGCAGAAAACAAACGGCGAACACTTAACGTCGCAAGGAGCATCTCAAAATTCATAAGTTTCCCAGACAAGAGGTCCTGAATATGTGTTTAGGTCAGCGCTTTATCATGTTACACTGCTATCAAGTACATACACGTGGGAGAGGGGGGAAAAATGTCCATAGGAAAAAAATCTATAGAGGGAAATATGCGCAGGGAGGAATCTATCAGGACGTGCGGGAGTGGAGTGGGCGGAAGAAAATGTCAGGAAGGGAAAATGTGCAAGAGGGAATATGACCGCATTCCTGCCAGGCCAGAGTGGGAGGCCAGGAACACTTTGGCATCGCAGTGGGAATCATCAGTCGGAAATGGAATACTGGGGTTCATTCATATATTTCGGAAATGTTATCGCTTTTATCTCTGAGACTGAACTGGCGATCAAATTTCCTTACCTTAAAAATAACTATTGTTGTGGCGGTTCTTCTACTTAATGACTTTTACAGTTGTTGTGTATATCAGCTAGCAAATATTCCTGACAATGCTAATTTTTTTTTCGTCCATTTATTAACTTTTGTCTGTCTATCCAGCTGTCTGATGATTTTAGAGGTTTCTGTCTGCCTTGCTAACTGTCCAACTTGGTGGTATTTGTCCGTCTCTATCTGGCTATCTGTCACAATGGAATCTGTCTGTTTGGCTGTCTGTCCTTCCCAGTGGCGTTTGTCTATCTGTCTGTCTGTCTGCCAATCTCAGTGGCATTTTTCTGTCTCTATATGGCTGCTGTTTGTCTATTTATGTATCTCTCTCTCTCTCTCTCTCTCTCTCTCTCTCTCTCTCTCTCTCTCTCTCTCTCTCTCTCTCTACCATCCTATCTTTTATATAGCCATTCCTCTATTTATCTATCCATCTATCAATTTATTAATGAATTTATCTATCTATCTATCTATCGATCGATCTACCTACCCACTAGCTACGTACTATCTGTCTATTTCTTCAATATCTGTTGCCTGCAAATAGGTATGCATATATGTAAGTATGTATGTATGTATATAGGCAAATATATATGCGTGGTTACTTGGGAGCAGCGAAGTCTACAGTACCCTCCTGCTGGCGAATGATGATGAAACACTTCACGATCGCGTCATACCGTCAGGAGAGATTTTGGGGCTTCATTTGCTTCTCTGTAGTGCACCGAGTACCTGTAATGTGAGGGACTTTCCAGCGGCGGTGAAACTTTTAATACTCGAGAACTGTGTGTATGATATAGTTGCGGGCGAGGTGAGTTACGGACAGAATGAGCGACGCCCCAGCTCTAGACCTCTGGAAAGTGTGACAGTAAACTCCACACATGCACTCACTTTGTGGGATTCAAAATTAAGTTAACAAGAGAAACTAAGTGGCACAGAGCACGGAGCGAGCGAGAGAGAGAGAGAGAGAGAGAGAGAGAGAGAGAGAGAGAGAGAGAGAGAGAGAGAGAGAGAGAGAGAGAGAGAGAGCTCATAACCAACTAAGCGGAGGAGGAACAGGGAAACATTTAAGGAAAGAGGTAAGGGGGCCAGGGTTGTGGGCTGCCTGCCATGTCACCTCTAGGAACCCAGCCAGATAAGCTCGTCTAATGGGGTCCCCGTGTGGCGGGTCGCGGGCTCCACCTCCCTCAAGGGCTAACTCCTGAGATTGCGAGACCATAGAGTAGAGACGCCGGACTTATCTCTGGAATGAGGTTTAAAGTCTTTTTCAGAGAGAGAGAGAGAGAGAGAGAGAGAGAGAGAGAGAGAGAGAGAGAGAGACGTAGTACAAGTATCAAGCTTCAGTATGAGGCCACAATGATCTTCCTAAGACCAACAGTAAGTTTGCTCCGAGTAATGCCGTAAATAAAGATGGTCAGCATTCCAGAATTTTCACCTATTTTAATGTGATCTGAGTGACACTGGAGGTGTACCGCTGGATGCCGGTAGTTGTCTGGCAAGACGCTGCCTGATGGGTACTGTGCGCTGGGCTTCCTGCCACGCTCATTCATCGCTCATCGGTGTGTTTTACGAGTACTACTACAACCATCACCACCATCACAGCAGCAGCAACAACAACAACAGTAATAACAGTAACAGCAATAGTAAGAACAAGAGCAAGAACAAAAACAAGAACAAACACAAGAACAACGACGACAACAGTTACTACTACTACTACTACTACTACTACTACTACTACTACTACTACTACTACTACTACTACGTATTTTTCACAATTGCAAATATCACTATCTCTCCTAGACATCTCTTCACTAACCACCAGCACACTACCAGCTCACCACCACCACCACTACCACAGTCACCCCCTCCCGCCGCTAATCCAGGAGGCACCAGACACCATTAGCGCCGCGGGCCTGCCGACCATTTTTTACTTCATTAAATTCAGAAAATAAGTTAATGGAGAATGACCCTCCACTTAACGTTTGAGGAATCTTGTCCACATAAATCTTGTCTTTCCGGCTTAAGTCTCTCTCTCTCTCTCTCTCTCTCTCTCTCTCTCTCTCTCTCTCTCTCTCTCTCTCTCTCTCTCTCTCTCTCTCTCTCTCGTGTGTGTGTGCACTAGGAAATAAAATGTATTATCTCCTATCACACCTCAGGCCTAGAAAATGAACTACATTGTTTTATTATTATTATTATTATTATTATTATTATTATTATTATTATTATTATTATTATTATTATTATTATTATCATCATCATCATCATTGTTAATAATGTATTCGTATCAGTGCACGTGAGCTGCGTCATCTGATTCATAATGTCATGTACATACGAATCGTGCTGGATTTACGAGTACATACTAAGGTACAGTCGTGGTCAGAGGTCACCTGAACAGCCGCACTCACTTCCACTGCTTTTCGTGTTTTTTCCCCATCTTAAGTTCTGTGATCTGCTGACAGTCTCATAAGGAACCTGACAATTGATGAATTCTTACCAGCTCAGATAACTCACGACTGAAGAAAAACGCTAACACATGGAAGTGGATGCGGCGTGTTGCTCCATTTCTTCTTCTGACGTACAATGATTATTCGTATAACTCTTATGTGCAAAGGGGAACGCCATACAGGTCCATAAAGTTCTTGAACGTGGAGTGAAACACTGAAGCTTTGGACCTAAAGACCTTCAAAATACCGACCTATTGCTTTAATTTCCTGTTCTTCTAAAGCTGTTGAATTTATCCTCTGATCTCATCTCTTCATCAGTGTAGATTCCTACTGGTGATCTTGTGGCCTTCCTTACTGAATCTTGACTTTCACCTTCTAGGAATTTTAGTGAAACTTTCTCTCTTGATTCAAACATCAAAAACATTTAATAGAGTCTACCTAAAAGCTTTATTTTCGAAACTACTCTCCTACGGTTTCCATTTTCCTTGTTCGCCTCAAGTTTCCTTTCTGGTAATTATATTGTTCATGTGGTAGACGGCCAATCTTCTCCTAAGTTTGTGAATAACGGTGCTTCTCAGAATTCTGTCCCTTCACCCACTCCCCTTTTTATTATTCACCAATGATCTAATTTAAACTTATGGTCCTTTCCACTCGCACGATGATGACAACACTGCATTTTTTTTCATATCTTTTCCTTGACATCCAACCCTTCAGGAATTGAATAATTTACCCAGAGCTAAAAAAAAAAAAAAGAAAAAAAAATCTGACCTTTCTAAAGAATTCTGACTGGGACTGAGCAAACTGTGTTATTCATTGCCTCAAAACTTTTCTCAACTTTCCAGATAACTATTTCCTCTTTTTCAATGATCCTCTTTTACGCTGAACATCCTTAGTCTATCCTTTACTAAAAATGTGTATGGGAAACTTCACATCTCGTCTCTCGCTAAAACAATTTTCATGAAGTTAGGCGTTCTGTGCCGCCTCTGCTAGTTTTATCATCCTCCCACCTGTTCACATTATATAGAGAGCATATTTCACATATTTGAAAGACTCATTTCATACTGCTCTCTTGAATAATGTGGAATAAAATGTATTTCGTCTCAGCAACTCCTCTCCTCCAAGTGATTGTCTTAAGCCTTTCTCTTCGCCACAAGGCTGCATCTTTTGACATCCTCTATTGCTACTTTCACGCTAACTGCTCTTCCGATCTTGCTAACTGAATGCCTCCCCAGTTCCGCTGCCACGCTCCACAAAGCTTTCTACTTTCTCCCACACCTATTCTCTCCATCTTCTTAATGCAAGAGTTAACCAGTAATCCCAGTTTTTCATTTCTATTACCGGTAAAGCCTGGAACTCCCTGCTTGCTTCTGTAATTTGTCCTGCCTATGTCTTAAACTTGTTCAAGAGAGAGAGAAGTTTCAAGATAATTATGTGCAGTATTGAATTTGTTTTTCGTGTTTCCTCTATAGGGACTACTACCTTCATTATGCGTTTTCTCTTAATTTTCTTTGTTCTCTCTCTCTCTCTCTCAAAAAAAAAAAAAAAAAAAAAGTGACTGGCTGGAGCTGGGTGTGCGGCGACTCGGTTGGGAACGTGTGGTGTTCGCAAAGGAACAAGGTCACCGCCACAAAATACATTTAAGGGGGGAAGATCGAGCAATACGCCACTAATTATACGCTGGTAGGCAAATAAGTACAATCTTGTAATTAGATAGATATCACAATGTCAGTAAGGTTGCCAGCCCACAACTGAGAGCGCACCTGACCATCGTGAAGGCTGGCTGGCGACTGGCGGGCTGAAAAAGGGGTGGGGATGCAATGGTAAGTAAGTGGCATGGAAGGGCATAATGTACCACGGAGCTCAAAGGTGAATGAGACACGGATAAGCGCGAGGACACGAGTAAGTAATGTTTCCTATCATTACTTACTACTACTACTACTACTACTACTACTAACAATTATCACCATCAACACTAACAAAAATATAATTAATACTGCTCTTTCTCTTCTTCCTTTCCTTTCTCTTCGTGCTACTGTTGTTACTAATACAAGTACTATGTTACTAATACGAGTACTATTATCAGTGATACAATTATTGTTATTACCTCTTTACAACAACGACAACAACAACAACAACAACAGCAACAACAACAACAAGTACTACCGGTACTACTACTACTACTAGTACTGCCACACTTAACACTTCATAACAAAATGAATAATATCAGTGAGTACCATCGCTTTGTTGTAAATCAGACTATAAAATGACATAAATACTCGACTCAGCTTATACATATTAAACTGTCGTGTTGAGAAGGGATTTGCTCTCTCTCTCTCTCTCTCTCTCTCTCTCTCTCTCTCTCTCTCTCTCTCTCTCTCAAGTGAGAAATACTACTACTACTACTACTACTACTACTACTACTACTACTACTACTACTACTACCACCACTATTATTACCACTACTACTACTGCTACTACTACTATTACCGTTTTGTTGTATTTCTGATACTACTGCTACTACTACTATGTACTACTACTACTATTATTACTACTACTACTACTACTACTACTGCTGGTGTTGGTGGTGGTGGTGGTGGTGGTGCTAATACTACCACTTCCACTACTTCTACCTCAGCTTCTTCATGTTCTTTGGTTTGAGGTAATATTTTTTATCTCGCTGTAAGGATCGATGAGGAGCGAGGAAACACAGAGAAAGAACAAAAAAAAAAAAGGTCAGGAATAATAACCTGGACAATCCACACGTGAACTGAGATGGCCTGGAGCTCGCGTCTCTGATCTTTGATGGTGGTGTGTGTGTGTGTGTGTGTGTGTTTGTGTGTGCGATTCACCTACGGTCATCTGCTGGTCACCCAGCCAGCCGTTCCCCTACGGTAAGAACTCAGAGCTCATAGTGACCGATCTTTGAGTAGAACTGAGACCACTTACACACTACACACCGGGACAACGAGGTCACAACCCCTCGGGTTACATACCGTACCTACTTGCTGCTAGGTGAACAGGAGCTACACATTAAGAGGCTCGCCCATTTGCCTCGCCGCGCCCGGGATTCGAACCCGGGCCTCCTTGGTTGTGAGCCGAGTGTGTGTGTGTGTGTGTGTGTGTGTGTGTGTGTGTGTGTGTGTGTGCTATATAAGGCGGGACGTTTTTGTCTGGTATACGTGTATGTATCTTTCTACACACACACACACACACACTCACACACTGAAGTGAAAAGCGTTTCAGGCCTTCATGATTTAGTTAGTGACCAAAGTGGCATAATAGTTCTGATTTGCACCCGGTCTGTAGCCACAAATACATTTTCTACGTGTTTTCTCAGACAGTTAATTACCAGAGTCAACAAAGCAGATGTGGTGTTGCCTCCTTACACTGACCTCGAGCCTAAGTTTCAAAGTTCTCGTTCTCGAATGTGCCTTATCGCAACACTTTAACAGACTACTGGAAGTTATTACGGATTTTCAAAAGTACGTCTTGATTCTACTGATGGCTGAATAAAGATACTATATATATATATATATATATATATATATATATATATATATATATATATATATATATATATATATATATATATATATATATATATATATATATATATATATATATATATATATATATATATATATATATATATATATATATATATATATATATATATATATATATAAAGACATAAGAACTAAACATACAATTTCTATGGGCTTTGAAAATGACAGCCCAAAGTGATACTGCTTGCGGCAGTACTGCAAGCACGGGGAATGTTACCAGCTAAACTTACAAGGAGAGTTTGTTAGTGATGAGTACTTTTAACTACGAGCATCAATCTAGTCCCACAATGCAATGATGGAGAGGGCTGTTCTAAATATAGCCGAGGCGGGTGGTGGTCGGCAGCGTCAGAGCGGAACAATTCCAACCGTTCGCAGCTCCAGCCAGGAAGCAAAACCATGCAATTGGATGGTAATTTCGCTCAGCCTGTTTACGGGGAACTGACCAATTATAACTTCTACACTATTATACGTTTCCAAACATGATGTGAGGCCGAGTGCACGGGATTTATCGATTATTTACTTTACAGAACAGTTGCAGCTGGACGGGGACTGCACTCTGAGATGCAGGGTTGTTGAGTTCTTCATCAACACTGTCGGAGTACGCAAAAATGACGGAGAGAGAGAGAGAGAGAGAGAGAGAGAGAGAGAGAGAGAGAGAGAGAGAGAGAGAGAGAGAGAGAGAGAGAGAGAGAGAATCAGCAAATTGTAACTTTACATATGAAGAACGAATGGAAAAAGCAGCACATCTCTTCAAATGTCTCGCTATAGGATTTTGCCACACACCTCTATACCTTTCACAGCGCCCCTTAACACCTTCAGCCATCATCACTACACCATAACCAAGCACACTTCACCATAAGCACACCATACCACACATACACCAGCATCCATCATCCTCTCCTACACTGTCACACCTTCCTTAATTTTCAACACACCGCCGATGAACGACTTACTGAGAAGCTCCCTCGACATCCCAGTCTTTTTTTTTCCAAGGCCCGTCACTCACCGGCACCGCTAAGCCAAGGCAAGCCGCCCCTTCCATCCCTTGCTGCCTCGCTACCAGATTGCCCTCCCTAAGCCCTCCTCTATAGAAAAGTTCAAGCGACGCGCTACTGCTACGCCACCCGCTCTATATATTCGGATACCTACACCTTGCCACACTTCACAGCACACCATTGGGAGCTCGCATTTAAGCAGCACACTCTGCATGGTACCTTTGGCCTTCTTTTCTTCTGTCTCCACTTGGTTCTGCCTACACTGAGAGGCGTATCATCGCTCCTGCATCTGTACTTCATTAATTAAGTTAGCAAGCGCCCGGCCAGAGAGAGAGAGAGAGAGAGAGAGAGAGAGAGAGAGAGAGAGAGAGAGAGAGGATAAAGTAAATATGGAAAACGAAAAATAGAAGAGGGGAGAAGAAGGAAAAAGAAAGAAAAACAGCCGAAATAAGAAAGTAAGATATAAAAACACCATAAGAGACAAGAAGAGAATATAAAAGACGTACCCTTCGCAGCACGTCAGGGGGAAGTCAGCAGCGGGCGTGTGATGCGGGGCGGGGGTAGAGCGGGGCAGCGTGACACAGTGTTAGCGAGTGTCTTCAGCTTCTGTGAATAAATAACGAATCCACGTATGCACTCATATGTATAGATAAATATGAAAGTTATTCTCAATGTGTTATTCCTTACAAATGATGGACTGGTAAGTAATCTGTCAAAACTGAGGTGAAACTGTACGTAATCAAACATACATATGCACCAGCAAAAATGAGAAGAGGAAGATTGCGAATCTTACGAACATAACCAGCATTTCATTATTGTGGAATATTGAAGAATTTCATTATCTTTCACTGCGAGTCACTGTCGCTGTCGTCAAGGTTATTGTTATTATATACAGCAGTGTTTTCAGTAGGGCAGCTTCAATAACAAGCCCGAAACAACTGCAAGGCATAGAAATTACATAGCTAAACTTTCAATGCGAATATGGGTTAATACGAGTACATAGTTTTCCTAAAAAGAGAGAGAGAGAGAGAGAGAGAGAGAGAGAGAGAGAGAGAGAGAGAGAGAGAGAGAGAGAGAGAGAGAGAGAGAGAGAGAGAGAGAGAGAGACGTGAACTTTATAAATTTTTAGAGGGTGAAATCTGAACACACTAATCCAGAAAGGCGGTTCACACTATTTGCCGGTCGGAACACATGACTCTTCAGAACAAACAGTTGAGTAAGTGACGCTCTCGTTCCTGACAAACCAAGTCTTGTGTGTCGACTGACAGGCTCATCTGGGGTGGGCGGCGGCTCATCCATCATCGGGCTAAATTACAGCCTCAAATACCATTGCGGGAGCCCCAAAATACGGTGCTCCAATCCTTTTAATCTCTCGGCATTAGCAAATTTATATATCATGTTTGTTTAAAGGCTTATGCCCGGTGAAATGAACGATGAGAGAGAGAGAGAGAGAGAGAGAGAGAGAGAGAGAGGAGAGAGAGAGAGAGAGAGAGAGAGAGAGAGAGAGAGAGAGAGATATGTAGTGTTAAAAAAAAATACAGAGGAAAAACAGAATGGAGACTGAAAATACACAGCGGTAAAAGTTGCGTCATCGAAACTAAATTATATTCATTCTATGCTCCTCGTCATTAAATAACCTCTGCACTAGGATCTCCAATTCCTGCCACCCATGCGAGGACACAACAGACGCTCACCACTCCAGGGGCTCAGCTCAACCAGAATATGAAACCAGTGAGTTACATATTAAAAGCTACGAGCGTATTATAAAGAGTCTTACAAATCGAGTAAATCAATGGTGGACTTCAAGATTGCCGCGGCTCCTCCATCGCAGGCCACAGGTGCACGATACTGTCTGTAGGCCGCAACAAAGCGAAAACAGGACCTGGTGGTGTTCTCAACAAACGGCAACACTCTGAAGATTATACGACGATGCCTTTAATGAGGTACTATAATTACTTAATTGCCAGTGTGTGTGTGTGTGTGTGTGTGTGTGTGTGTGTGTGCGCTTACCTAATCACCTAATTGTATTTTTACATGATTAAGTCAAGCTCTCCGTGTCCCGCCTCTAATACTGCTTTATCATACACTCATTCTTTGAATTTTTATGCAGTTTCAACACACACTTTCTTTAATAAAGGAAATTACGTTGAGTTCTAGTTGGAACTTTTTTCCTATTACTTTTATAAAGTTTCAACTGTGATGTCGACCTGTTGCTTGCATATATATATATATATATATATATATATATATATATATATATATATATATATATATATATATATATATATATATATATATATATATATATATATATATATATATATACTTACTCACATACCAATTTGATGGTCATTTCTTATTAACACTATAATTGTCAGCTGACCTCATTTTGTCTTACTCAATTTAGTCTTCACTTTTACGATATTCAAATCCGTTATTTTTTTTTCTCCCTCTTTGAAGGTCTCTACACTCTACGCTCTACATATCTCGCCATTCACTGTGCTACTCTAACCAGAATATTTCTTCATACTAATTTCGTTTTCTATTACTGAGAAAGGCCTACCTCGGGCTTTTGTGAAGCGTAGCATTAAGTCCTCGTTTGTCCGCCAGCTTTCAAAGTAATCACCTGATGGAAAGCTTATTCGAAACGCACACAATCAGAACATCTACCTTTTCTACTTGAATCCGAGAGTCTGTGAAGGTAAATTCTGAAATGTGACATAAGGGATTTCCTACTCTGTACAAAGTGGGTTATTCCTCGCTAGTTTCTCAACTTAGCAGCAATCAGTTTCGTTAGGAGCTCATAGGCAGCAATTCTGTATAAGATTAAACTCTAGTTTGATAGATTTTTCCCACATAGAGCCATAGGAGTCTCCCATAGGAGTGGCAGATTCTCATAGCTCACACCCAATAATAAATAGTGTGTGGCTTTTCCTTAATCCTTTCATTGCGATACGAAGCAATTAACAACACCAGAAGCAATGCGTGAAGCCTTTATAAACATTTATAAGAAAGTTAGCGATGAAAAGAATACATTTTGCAGTTTCTCCCCAGTTCAAAGATTGGAGGTGGCTGTAGAACAAGTAAAGATGTCTCAAAGTGATTGGTAGTTAAGGAAATGTGTACCAAGTGGCAGTCAAAGGGTTAAGGTCAACAAGATGGTGTCGTATTTTAACTTATAATTTACTTGAGACATTAAAATCAGTAGAGGGAGCGCTGGAATAGCTCATATACTTTAACAACGATGGGTTTATTCTTGCTCAGTAAACTCTCTGATTACTGAACTAAAAAACAACTGTTATAGCGTCATTAGCTGTCAGTGGGGTTAATTCAGTCTTATAAGCTTGTATTTTATAAGCTCCATTCGTTTTACTTACCTCGTCTCTGTAATTTTCTAAAAGCCTCCCGTACGGCTGCTTCTCAGCGGGAAAACTGTGTAATGAACTGTATCATCTAGAGGAAAGAGAGATTGATTTTTGGCTGGAAGTGTCCCCTGTTTCTTCCTCATCACCATGACATCTCTTCCGCTTCCTTAATTATGCTGTATACATTTTTTTTCCTTTGCTGATAATACACTTTTGTAGTGTTAACTACCGGAATTATGACATTATTTATTATTATTCCACAAAAAAGCTTTTATAAACAATCTAATTAATTTCCTTTTTCCGTCTTGTAACAACAAATCAAGTAAAAAAGGGGTAATTCTCACTACGTATTTCAGTATCTTTTCTGATGTAATACAGTGTATCCTGCAGGTGTGTCGTGGTGGCGTTGTTTGAGCGGTTATGGTCACGCCCCTGATCTAAGTATTTACATATGGGTCATATCTAAGCGTTTCCTTTGCTTTTCCTATAGGCCTTGCTGGCGCCCGAGAGTGTAAGAAAGGCAGGAAAAGTGAGTGGCGAGTGTGTGGGGCGACACTGTACCCTCCCCACGGTTTTGGAGGACAAAGTGAAAGATGGAGGCGGAAGGAAGGGCCAGTGAGCTGCGTATGCTTGACCTCTGAGTAGGGGAAAAAAAAAAAAAAAAATGACACGTTTCGGAAACAACTTGTATCATAAGTAGAGAACGTGCATCCTGTTAAGCAGCCGCGCATTGCAAGGCCACGAGAGTACGTGGTATGATCGCAAGTGACACGTCCGGAAATCAGCGTTTAATTGCGTGTGTCTTAATAGAAAAAAAATAGCTGATTTCCAAATTATACATCAAAGTATGACCTCGTCTAGTTCAGGAGAGTCCTTCGTATAAATGCACTGGTGTGTGTGTGTGTGTGTGTGAGTGTTATTGCTAGTTATCTCTCTCTCTCTCTTTGTCAGTAGTTGCACAGGTCTTCAAGGGCATTTTTACGGTTTTAGTGACAGATTAACAACATTTCTACATTAATAACAGGAGAAACACCATTGAAAACCCTGATAATCATCTTTATAACTTTGAAAAACAGTCGTGAGGAGAGAGAGAGAGAGAGAGAGAGAGAGAGAGAGAGAGAGAGAGTAAGAGCATTTCAGTTGAGCCTATTCTGCCCTGGTTCGTGTTTGCTGCGGTGACACGGTGCCGCACTGAGTGAAGATTGCGTTCATAATCACTTATCAGGGGTGGAGTGGGGAAAGGAGAGTCAGGAAGTGAGGATATTTATATTATTTGACATATTATTTGATAGCATGTCAACTTTTGTGTGTGTGTGTGTGTGTGTGTGAGTGTGGGTGGGTGTTGGATCAGTGACAGGTGGCGCTGGGGAGTTACCACGGCGAGCGGCTGGCTGGCTGCAGTGTTTTGGTCAGCACTGGTCAATCTTGCCCTACACGCTCTATTAACCAGTGTTTCCGTCTTCCCGACACCTTCTTCCTGCACCAAGCACCGTCAAGCATCACCAGAGAGGCACGAGTACGTAAGGTGAGTCCAGCGGGGCCAGTCTCTCCTCAGTCAGCCTTACTGCCTTCACAACACCCTAATCCTCCCTCTAGTGTCTTGTATTCGTTTATTTAGGATTCATTATTCGTTATTTAGTTTTTTTAGGGGTTAATTATTTATATTTAGGTTTTGTTTACGTCTGAGTCTGGAAAGAGTTGGAAATTTATTCAAATATTTAATGTTCGCCAATATATAAACAAGCCGTCAGCTGTGTTATTAGCCATTATTTGCCTCATCTCTCACTTATTGTAAGCCTAACATATCAGAAGATGGATCCACATGTCTAGGCTTCATATCCGCTGGTCAGATATATCCGTCATTGCCTGGTTTTGGTGTTATATAGGAATAAATAAGGCAACATGGCCGCCGGCTCCCCCACTAAGGTCGCCCCCGAGGGCCGCCATGATGGACTGGCACCTGTTCCGGCTTGTTGGTTCCAATATTTTTTTTTATTTTTCTGAATTAATTTATTTGGCTTGTATAGTAAGATTTTATGGTTTCTAAAAATATTTCGTTGCTTTTGAAGTGTTTTTCTTGCTTCAGTTAAGTAAATGTGCTGAATTTGGTGTTGTTTTTTATGTAAATAAGGGGCAGTTTGTACGGTGAAATTTACCCAGCCTGGTTTTTGGCTTTTTTATTTGAGGCTTTAATGAAGATTTTATTGCTTCAAAAAATCGTTTATGATTTTTAAAGTATGTTGCGTTCCTGTTGAGTTAAGTATGTGGAATTTGAATAGGCTTATTGTCCCTTTGAAAGTGGTATTTTTGTCATTTTTTAGCTTCTTTATTTTTTTATTGTAGCTTGTAACTAAGTGTGCATTATTTTAAAAAATAGTTCAGATTTTTTAAAATGTCTTTTTACCAGTGTAAAGTGGAATAGGTGGACTTTTCAGTGTTTTTAATGGTGTCAAAATTTCCAACACTTTTTCCATATTTCACATAATATTTCTTTATAACTACTGAGACTGGAGGTGTTTTGATATTGTGAATATTAATTGAAGTAATTGTCAAGTCAGAATATATAATGCATTCGAGCCTAGCTTCATTTTTTCTATGGGTCAATTTCAAAATGAAATATGTTACGTACGTATGGCAGCGGGGCGCCGGCACCTCGCCTGTGACGTCATCAAGGATTCGGGACCCGGTCTGCTCCAGTGTCTCCTCAATATTTACCGTAATTTCCAGTGTTTTCCAAGTGTTTCCAGCTGTTTCTAAAGTCAGGCGTGTAGATAATTGTAGTAGAAGGAAGAAAATAAGAGAAATGAAAGAGGAGAAGGAAGAAATAAAAAGAAATGGAGGAGGAGGCAACACAGGTAAACAATATCTAGCTTAGTTTCCCTTGCTACGCTGCAGTTCTCTGTAATATTTGGTGTGTTTTAGGAGTTTTATGTGTTTAGGATGTATGTAGGAATGTTGTGGGGTGTTTAGAGTGTGTTTTGGTGGTGTTTAGGTATGTTTTGGGTGTATATTTGCTGTTATCATTGTGTTTTGGGTGAATTTTGGGTGTGTTAAATGTGGTTTAGGATGTTTTTAGTTATATTGTAAGTGGTTTGAGTCGTGTGGGGTATTTTGTGTATATTGTGGGATGTTTTTGTGTGTTATGGGTGTGTTTGGGGGTATATTGAGGTGTAGAGAGTTTGTTTTGGGTTTATTTTCTGTTTTAAGTGTTTCAGTGAGTTTGGGTGTGTGTGTCAGGTCTTTTGAGGTGTATTTGATTGTGTGCAAGTAGTTTTGGGTCTTTAAGGGTGTGTTTGTGGCGTGTTTGTGGTGTTGAGTGTTGCTTTAAGTGTGTTTTGGATGTTTTGATGTGTTTTGGGTGTGTTTGATGAGTTTTGGGGTGTTGTAGTGTATTTTGGGTGTTCTAAATCTTTTGAGTGTGTTTGGATGAGTTTTAGGTATATTGGGGTGCTTTGAGTGTGTTTTGGATAAATTTAGCGTGGTTGGGGTGGGTTATTTGGATGTTTTTAGATGTTACGGGGGTGTTTTGAGTGAATATTCAATATTTGGTTGTGTTTAGGTGAGTGTAGTGGGTATTTTGGGGTGTTGTGATGTGTTTTGGTTGTGTTTTGGATGTTTTGAGTGTATTTTGAGTGTGTTTTGGTAAGTTTTGTTGCATGTAGGGATGTTGAGTGTTATATATATATATATATATATATATATATATATATATATATATATATATATATATATATATATATATATATATAATGGGAAGGCAATGAGAAGAGGGACAAAAGAACATGGGATGCACCGCCTGTGTTCATACCGGGATCTGATGTCAGTTCTTGTGAAGGGCCAGAATGCATATTCCTGAAGTCTGGAAGGAGTCGTCCGCCAGCCTGTATGAACACTAGGCTGTAGCTCCAAAACTAACTATAGGATTCTCTCTAAAATAGTCTCATTGAGATTCTCGCACAAAATTACCTATACGTAACTTAATCTAACCTAACCTAACCGCTACAAGAGTAAATGGGTCGAATCATTACCAGACTTTGGGAATATGCCTCCAGAGGGATATGGGTTAAGGTCGCTTCACACACATCAGTGCCGTATTCGTAATTTTACTTTAATGATTTTCCTCAGGCTGAACGCCTCATGCAGTTGACACTCTCTGAGAGACGCAAAAAAATAATCAATGGGAACATTCTTGTAGCAGAAATCCTGAACTTGTACCTGTGGATTCAGACTTTTGATGGCGTAAGTGTGTATGTATGTACACTTTATGGATTTTTCTACATATTGTTACTAATTGTCAACTTTATTTGTAGGGCTATAATGTATATAGCTATTTATAATTTTTATAGTAGGTAATTGATATTTAACTACTGGTACTTCCATTTTCCCTCTCAGGCTCAAAGGCCTCAGTGATGGGAGATAAGCACTCATAACTAAGTACAGTTATTGCAGATGCTGATCTCTGTAACCTTCACTTATAATTATTTGATGCTTATATCTTTACAGATAATCAAGGAGTTCCTGAGATTAGAACCACAAGCGGATGAACCAGACCCAAGAGTAGCAGTTTTGAAAGGGCTGGAGAAATATAGGCTCCCAATAATTGCCATTCTCAAAAAAAGAAAAGCAGTTCCTCTGTATATGGAAACCTTACTTGAACTCTATGGCCACGATGAAAGTCAATGCGAGTAATGTCTAGTTCAATTTGTTCATTTCAGTAGCTGGTAGCAATTTAATATATGTATCTTTTCATCATTAGCAATGCATCTTTCACTTTTATAAGCCTAATATTCATGAAACTATGCTGCATGCAAAAACCAAACATTGTATTAAGCATGGCCTATCTAACTGTAATGCTTGCACCAATTTCTATAAAGGTACTAATTTAATTGTTAAATTCCTGCTCTTCTATCAAATTTTTGGCTGAGTGCTATGGCTAAATAATTGTTTGCAGCATAAGTGGTGTTAAAGATTTTAATAGGTGTAAAGTATTCTCTCTCTCTCTCTCTCTCTCTCATAAGGAAAAACATTATTTCTAGTGTAAATAAACCCAATAGGCTGTCCAATTTGAAATTTAAAATGTAAATATTATCAATCTTTTTAGAAATGTTAGCTGCATCCTCTTCCCTTGCAGTCCAATAAGACAGGTCACTAATTCGTGTGGAGATAGAATTCTTGGAGTCACCTTTGCCGGCACTAGCGCAAGTGCAGACAGTCTGATAAAGGTTTCTTCCATGGTTGTGATGAAGTTCAGGACTTCTCACACTGTTTTGGTGGATATGATGAGAAGAATCGGGAGTTCGGAACATCAGTGCGTTATGTCGGGGCATGTAGGTTCGACTGGGGTTTTCTTTCTTTCTTTCTTTTTTTTTCTTTTCGATCAGTACTCATCATATTCTTACGAGGACTTTTCTTCCATGGTTGTGATGAAGTTCAGGACTTCTCACACTGTTTTGGTGGATATGATGAGAAGAATCGGGAGTTCGGAACATCAGTGCGTTATGTCGGGGCATGTAGGTTCGGCAGGGGTTTTCTTTCTTTCTTTCTTTTTTTTTTCTTTTCGATCAGTACTCATCATATTCTTACGAGGACTTGCTAGACAAAAGCATTATTGCATTATGATATTACCCAAATAGTGTCTCAAGTAAAAAACATAACCGCATACTCGTACAAAAGATTTGCTGCTGTGACACAAAGGACAAAAATCATTAGTATACTGGTCGTTCTGAGCATTCAATTAAAATGCTTGTCATTCATATAATTAGTAGAACCATCGAGGAGCTTTATTTTTGTTAATTCTTATGTGATAAAGCAATAATTACAGGAGATTTTTAAAAGATTGGTACTCAAATTAGTGGACTGTCCTATTGGATGTGACCATATCTTCACTTTTTCCTTACACAGTTAGTTTTCTTTTGTTTATTTGATTTACTTATTATCATATTTATTTATATATTTATTTATTTGCACCAGATGCTTGCTTAGTTATATTGGGGTTACTTCACCTGCTTGGAGAAAGGAAAGACTCCATTTTTACTAAGGTTAAATTTCAGTACCTTTGATTTTAGAGTGGTGTGTATATATTGAAATTTCTGAATATATTATCACCTTAAGATATACATCTACATATAAATTTTATTTTAATGTCAAAATGTTATTAATGTTTACACTATTATTTCTTCCTTAAGGTACCAGAAGAAGAACTAAGAACAGGGCAGTCTAGTGTGTATTTGATGGTGCACCTGTAGCTGAACCAACATGTATTTCTATGGCTGTAGTCTCATTGGTAGCAGGGCTTTGTGTTTAATATTGAACACCCAAAAAATTGAACATTTCCTCCGTTTCACAACATCCCATCTCTTAGGTATCAAGTATGACAAAGGTAACACTTCAAAAACAAGATCTCTACTTGTAAAACTCAATGAAGTAAAGACAGAATTGAGCTACAAAAATGCATAAATCTGCTTCCAAATATATTCAACTCCACACATAATGCCTCTCTCTCTCTCTCTCTCTCTCTCTCTCTCTCTCTCTCTCTCTCTCTCTCTCTCTCTCTCTCTCTCTCTCTCTCTCTCTCTCTCTCTCTCTCTCTGTCACACACACACACACACACACACACACTAGTCAATTACTAGTTAAAGATTAATCAGTGAAATAAATACATAACATTGTGTTAATAAGTTTTCTAAAAGGAAAAGGAAATACTTGTACTTCCCCTTCCTCCCAACCCAGTATTCATGAAATCTTACTGAATTGTTATCTTATATATATATATATATATATATATATATATATATATATATATATATATATATATATATATATATATATATATATATATATATATATATATATATATATATATATATATATATATATATATATATATATATATATATATATATATATATATATATATATATATATATATATATATATATATATAATGAATGGAGAGTAGACTCTCTCTCTCTCTCTCTCTCTCTCTCTCTCTCTCTCTCTCTCTCTCTCTCTCTCTCTCTCTCCAAATTGGGAAGTATTCTTCATGTACCATATGATGCATATATTTTTTTTTTTATGCATTTTTTACCTTTTTTTCTTTTTATTTCTCTATGTTATTGCAAGTGATATGTGTAGCTTCTTTATTACTGTTCTGAGCATTTCTGTAGATTTGTTTAGTTAGTATATCCCATAGAAATACTCATTTTCTTGTTTTGTGTGGCTTTAAAGGATTAATGGTGACATATGGATAAGATCTGGGTTAAAAGCTTGCTGCTGCTACTACTACTATTACTACTACTATTACTACTACTACTACTACTACTACTACTATTACTACTACTATTACTACTACTACTACTACTACAACTACTATAACTACTACTACATCTCATCTTGCCGTTAAGATAGGATGTGCGTTCACATGTTGGTGTCACAGGAACTGAGGTGGTCCCCACTGTAAGACCAGCAGGTCAGTCACTTCCTCTCCCTCCTCAAGAGAAGTGTTTTATTTATTCTTTAATGGTCTTTATCTATTTTTTTTTAGTTTGACGGGTCTGAAGGTGGAAATGTGCTGTCCCAAAACGTAACCAGAAATAAAGTAATGCTGCATTTACTGTGTGTCAACGCTTTCCTCTACAGCATAAGATTCCACAGGCACAAGCCCTTCTCCCTAAGTAACACCCCATCCCCCTCCCACACACACACACACACACATACACACTATCTTGTGTTAGTGCTTTATCAGTTTGATTTTTTGGTCTTCCTTTTCTCAGATATACAAACAAATAGATGAATATATAATTAAAACAACAACAACAACAACAACAACAATTTGTCACCAACAAAAAAAAATGTCTTCCTTTCTCAAATATACAAACAGATAAATAAAGATATCGTTAAAACAACAGCAACAACAACAACAACAACAACAAGAACAACAACAACAATAACAACAACAATTGTCACTAAAAGAAAAAAAAATGAAAAGGATAACAACAAAAAATACATCTAATCGGAAAAACTAAACAAAAACACAATAGCAACGACAACAATGATACACTCAACCGCAACCAGAACCAGAAGCAAAAACTGCAGCAACAATAATAATTCCATAACCAACCCAAAGATAGAAACGAAAATATAACAGGAGCAGCAGCAGCCGTAGCAGCAACAACAACAAAAACAACAACAACAACAACAAAAAGAGTCCCACGCGTCTCCATTGCTGAGTGTTATAGTCGAGAACGAGGACGACGATTATGACACTTGGTTTAGGGAAAAGACCGCCTCGTATGGACCATGAGATCCGAATAATGAGCATTTCGAGGTAATTTCACGCAATGTTCTCTCCCTCCCTGCCTCCCTCCCTCCGTCTCTCTCTCTCTCTCTCTCTCTCTCTCTCTCTCTCTCTCTCTCTCTCTCATACATACAAAATCGTTAATCGGTTAATCGTCAGCATTTGATGTTTACTTTTCATTGACGATTTATCTTTTAACTCTGAAAATCATTGTAGAAATAATCAACTTTCATTACATTTAACCTCGTTAATTCAGGTCCGCTGACCGCAAAATTGCATTATTAAACGGTTGAAGGTATCCATTATTATATCAAGTTTTCAATGCCGATATTTATGTGACTTAAAATTTTACACATCATCGTGTGATCTCAAGAACTTGAACGTAATGATGTCGTCCAGGTGAACGCTGCGAATGCCACCAGACCTGAACACTGGCTCAGAGACTGTGGCTCTACCTGTGCAACTATTTCTTGTTGATGTCAAGAGAGGGAGAGAAACTGGTTTTCAACTGCAAGCTGTATCTGTTCAAAACTGTGCCAATCAAAGGGCACATAACAAGCCCACCAGGCCCAAGCAGCATATCGTAAGGACCACCTAACCCAGATCGTGCAGTTCGAGAAGTCAAGAAGTCAAGACAAGTTCATGTCGTGGAAAAGCCTAGCAGAAGTTATCTTCTAATTCCAGCAGTGGCAACACCACTTTGAATTATCGAACCTGTTTTCACCGCTCAGCTGCCAAGAAAACACGTCCGTTAAAACAGGAAATTATTTACGGGACAAGCATGTCTGTGTGTGACATTTTTTCATAGGATTTATTGAATCCATTACATTATATATATATATATATATATATATATATATATATATATATATATATATATATATATATATATATATATATATATATATATATATATACTACTATTATTGTTACTACTACTTCTATTATTACTACTACCACTATTATTATCTGGCGTTAAATGATAGGGGTAGGTTGTTAACTGAGCAGGTAACGAGTTGAGATAATGAGGGAATTGGCTTGCCTAGGCTTGTTACTTTGCTTTTCCTTATTTTATCTGATGTCTATTTGTTTTTGTGGGTATAAGATGTTTTTGTCTGTTCCTAACACTGTCTGTGCCATCCTAACTGTATCAGGCTGTGTATTCTTTAATTTTCTATTCCTAACTGTCTATTCCTTACGCTGTCTGTTTCTCACGCTGTCCGTTCTTAACTCTCCCTCTATCCACATAGGTGACAGTGCGGATGGATGAACGAGGCGTGTCAGGTGGGGTGAGGCTGGTACCTGCCTATGTGGAGAGTGACGTGTGTGTGGGTGATCCTGCTCTCTCCCTCTCCGCCCTGGCATCCTTCCCTATCCAACACTGCCACACTCTGCTACAGCCACACGGATATAACTATTCCTACTGCCACTTATAATCTGCTGGGTGAGTCTGTGTGGGTGAGTGGGGGGGTGAGATGGATGTGTGTGTGTGTGTGTGTGTGTGTGTGGGTGATTGGGTGGGGGCATGTGAGTTGATGAAGACTACTCTAAAAACATTAATTATATGTTTTAAAGCCACGTCTGCCCAAATGCTAACTGTGTATCCTGCAGGTGTGTCGTGGTGGCGTTGTTTGAGCGGTTATGGTCACGCCCCTGATCTAAGTATTTACATATGGGTCATATCTAAGCGTTTCCTTTGCTTTTCCTATAGGCCTTGCTGGCGCCCGAGAGTGTAAGAAAGGCAGGAAAAGTGAGTGGCGAGTGTGTGGGGCGACACTGTACCCTCCCCACGGTTTTGGAGGACAAAGTGAAAGATGGAGGCGGAAGGAAGGGCCAGTGAGCTGCGTATGCTTGACCTCTGAGTAGGGGAAAAAAAAAAAAAAAATGACACGTTTCGGAAACAACTTGTATCATAAGTAGAGAACGTGCATCCCGTTAAGCAGCCGCGCATTGCAAGGCCACGAGAGTACGTGGTATGATCGCAAGTGACACGTCCGGAAATCAGCGTTTAATTGCGTGTGTCTTAATAGAAAAAAATAGCTGATTTCCAAATTATACATCAAAGTATGACCTCGTCTAGTTCAGGAGAGTCCTTCGTATAAATGCACTGGTGTGTGTGTGTGTGTGTGTGAGTGTTATTGGTAGTTATCTCTCTCTCTCTCTTTGTCAGTAGTTGCACAGGTCTTCAAGGGTATTTTTACGGTTTTAGTGACAGATTAACAACATTTCTACATTAATAACAGGAGAAACACCATTGAAAACCCTGATAATCATCTTTATAGCTTTGAAAAACAGTCGTGAGGAGAGAGAGAGAGAGAGAGAGAGAGAGAGAGAGAGAGAGAGAGAGAGAGAGAGAGAGAGAGAGAGAGAGAGTAAGAGCATTTCAGTTGAGCCTATTCTGCCCTGGTTCGTGTTTGCTGCGGTGACACGGTGCCGCACTGAGTGAAGATTGCGTTCATAATCACTTATCGGGGGTGGAGTGGGGAAAGGAGAGTCAGGAAGTGAGGATATTTATATTATTTGACATATTATTTGATAGCATGTCAACTTTTGTGTGTGTGTGTGTGTGTGTGGGTGGGTGTTGGATCAGTGACAGGTGGCGCTGGGGAGTTACCACGGCGAGCGGCTGGCTGGCTGCAGTGTTTTGGTCAGCACTGGTCAATCTTGCCCTACACGCTCTATTAACCAGTGTTTCCGTCTTCCCGACACCTTCTTCCTGCACCAAGCACCGTCAAGCATCACCAGAGAGGCACGAGTACGTAAGGTGAGTCCAGCGGGGCCAGTCTCTCCTCAGTCAGCCTTACTGCCTTCACAACACCCTAATCCTCCCTCTAGTGTCTTGTATTCGTTTATTTAGGATTCATTATTCGTTATTTAGTTTTTTTAGGGGTTAATTATTAATATTTAGGTTTTGTTTACGTCTGAGTCTGGAAAGAGTTGGAAATTTATTCAAATATTTAATGTTCGCCAATATGTAAACAAGCTGTCAGCTGTGTTATTAGCCATTATTTGCCTCATCTCTCACTTATTGTAAGCCTAACATATCACAAGATGGATCCACATGTCTAGCCTTCATATCCGCTGGTCAGATATATCCGTCATTGCCTGGTTTTGGTGTTATATAGGAATAAATAAGGCAACATGGCCGCCGGCTCCCCCACTAAGGTCGCCGCCGACGGCCGCCATGATGGACTGGCACCTGTTCCGGCTTGTTGGTTCCAATATTTTTTTAAATTTTTCTGAATTAATTTATTTGGCTTGTATAGTAAGATTTTATGGTTTTTAAAAATATTTCGTTGCTTTTGAAGTGTTTTTCTTGCTTCAGTTAAGTAAATGTGCTGAATTTGGTGTTGTTTTTTATGTAAATAAGGGGCAGTTTGTACGGTGAAATTTACCCAGCCTGGTTTTTGGCTTTTTTATTTGAGGCTTTAATGAAGATTTTATTGCTTCAAAAAATCGTTTATGATTTTTAAAGTATGTTACGTTCCTGTTGAGTTAAGTATGTGGAATTTGAATAGGCTTATTGTCCCTTTGAAAGTGGTGATTTTGTCATTTTTTAGCTTCTTTATTTTTTTATTGTAGCTTGTAACTAAGTGTGCATTATTTTAAAAAATAGTTCAGATTTTTTAAAATGTCTTTTTACCAGTGTAAAGTGGAATAGGTGGACTTTTCAGTGTTTTTAATGGTGTCAAAATTTCCAACACTTTTTCCATATTTCACATAATATTTCTTTATAACTACTGAGACTGGAGGTGTTTTGATATTGTGAATATTAATTGAAGTAATTGTCAAGTCAGAATATATAATGCATTCGAGCCTAGCTTCATTTTTTCTATGGGTCAATTTCAAAATGAAATATGTTACGTACGTATGGCAGCGGGGCGCCGGCACCTCGCCTGTGACGTCATCAAGGATTCGGGACCCGGTCTGCTCCAGTGTCTCCTCAATATTTATCGTAATTTCCAGTGTTTTCCAAGTGTTTCCAGCTGTTTCTAAAGTCAGGCGTGTAGATAATTGTAGTAGAAGGAAGAAAATAAGAGAAATGAAAGAGGAGAAGGAAGAAATAAAAAGAAATGGAGGAAGAGGCAAAACAGGTAAACAATATTTAGCTTAGTTTCCCTTGCTGCGCTGCAGTTCTCTGTAATATTTGGTGTGTTTTAGGTATTTTATGTGTTTAGGATGTATGTAGGAATGTTGTGGGGTGTTTAGAGTGTGTTTTGGTGGTGTTTAGGTATGTTTTGGGTGTATATTTGCTGTTATCATTGTGTTTTGGGTGAATTTTGGGTGTTTTAAATATGGTTTAGGATGTTTTTAGTTATATTGTAAGTGGTTTGAGTCGTGTGGGGTGTTTTGAGTATATTGTGGGATGTTTTTGTGTGTTATGGGTGTGTTTGGGGGTATATTGAGGTGTAGTGAGTTTGTTTTGGGTTTATTTTCTGTTTTAAGTGTTTCAGTGAGTTTGGGTGCGTGGGTCAGGTCTTTTGAGGTGTATTTGATTGTGTGCAAGTAGTTTTGGGTCTTTAAGGGTGTGTTTATGGCGTGTTTGTGGTGTTGAGTGTTGCTTTAAGTGTGTTTTGGATGTTTTGATGTGTTTTGGGTGTGTTTGATGGGTTTGGGGTGTTGTAGTGTATTTTGGGTGTTCTAAATCTTTTGAGTGTGTTTGGATGAGTTTTAGGTATGTTGGGGTGCTTTGAGTGTGTTTTGGATAAATTTAGCGTGGTTGGGGTGGGTTATTTGGATGTTTTTAGATGTTACGGGGTGTTTTGAGTGAATATTCAATATTTGGTTGTGTTTAGGTGAGTGTAGTGGGTATTTTGGGGTGTTGTGATGTGTTTTGGTTGTGTTTTGGATGTTTTGAGTGTATTTTGAGTGTGTTTTGGTAAGTTTTGTTGTATGTAGGGATGTTGAGTGTTATATATATATATATATATATATATATATATATATATATATATATATATATATATATATATATATATATATATATATATATATATATATATATATAATGGGAAGGCAATGAGAAGGGGGACAAAAGAACATGGGATGCACCGCCTGTGTTCATACCGGGATCTGATCTCAGTTCTTGTGAAGGGCCAGAATGCATATTCCTGAAGTCTGGAAGGAGTCGTCCGCCAGCCTGTATGAACACTAGGTTGTAGCTCCAAAACTAACTATAGGATTCTCTCTAAAATAGTCTCATTGAGATTCTCGCAGAAAATTACCTATACGTAACTTAATCTAACCTAACCTAACCGCTACAAGAGTAAATGGGCCGAAACATTACCAGACTTTGGGAATATGCTTCCAGAGGGATACGGGTTAAGGTCGCTTGACACACATCAGTGCTGTATTCGTAATTTTACTTTAATGATTCTCCTCAGGCTGAACGCCTCATGCAGTTGACACTCTCTGAGAGACGCAAAAAAATAATCAATGGGAACATTCTTGTAGCAGAAATCCTGAACTTGTACCCGTGGATTCAGACTTTTGATGGCGTAAGTGTGTATGTATGTACACTTTATGGATTTTGCTACATATTGTTACTAATTGTCAACTTTATTTGTAGGGCTATAATGTATATAGCTATTTATATTTTATAGTAGGTAATTGATATTTAACTACTGGTACTTCCATTCTCCTTCTCAGGCTCAAAGGCCTCAGTGATGGGAGATAAGCACTCATAACTAAGTACAGTTATTGCAGATGCTCATCTCTGTAACCTTCACTTATAATTATTTGATGCTTATATCTTTACAGATAATCAAGGAGTTCCTGAGATTAGAACCACAAGCGGATGAACCAGACCCAAGAGTAGCAGTTTTGAAAGGGCTGGAGAAATATAGGCTCCCAATAATTGCCATTCTCAAAAAAAGAAAAGCAGTTCCTCTGTATATGGAAACCTTACTTGAACTCTATGGCCACGATGAAAGTCAATGTGAGTAAAGTCTAGTTCAATTTGTTCATTTCAGTAGCTGGTAGCAATTTAATATATATATCTTTTCATCATTAGCAATGCATCTTTCACTTTTATAAGCATACTTTTCATGAAACTATGCTGCATGCAAAAACCAAACATTGTATTAAGCATGGCCTATCTAACTGTAATGCTTGCACCAATTTCTATAAAGGTACTAATTTAATTGTTAAATTCCTGCTCTTCTATCAAATTTTTGGCTGAGTGCTATGGCTAAATAATTGTTTGCAGCATAAGTGATGTTAAAGATTTTAATAGGTGTAAAGCATCTCCCTCTCTCTCTCTCTCTCTCTCTCTCTCTCTCTCTCTCATAAGGAAAAACATTATTTCTAGTGTAAATAAACCCAATAGGCTGTCCAATTTGAAATTTAAAATGTAAATATTATCAATCTTTTTAGAAATGTTAGCTGCATCCTCTTCCCTTGCAGTCCAATAAGACAGGTCACTAATTCGTGTGGAGATAGAATTCTTGGAGTCACCTTTGCCGGCACTAGCGCAAGTGCAGACAGTCTGATAAAGGTTTCTTCCATGGTTGTGATGAAGTTCAGGACTTCTCACACTGTTTTGGTGGATATGATGAGAAGAATCGGGAGTTCGGAACATCAGTGCGTTATGTCGGGGCATGTAGGTTCGGCTGGGGTTTTCTTTCTTTCTTTCTTTCTTTTTTTTTTTTTTCGATCAGTATTCATCATATTCTTACGAGGACTTGCTAGACAAAGCATTATTGCATTATGATATTACCCAAATAGTGTCTCAAGTAAAAAACATAACCGCATAATCATACAAAAGATTTGCTGCTGTGACACAAAGGACAAAAAATCATTAGTATACTGGTCGTTCTGAGCATTCAATCAAAATGCTTGTCATTCATATAATTAGTAGAACCATCGAGGAGCTTTATTTTTGTTAATTATTATGTGATAAAGCAATAATTACAGATTTTTAAAAGATTGGTACTCAAATTAGTGGACTGTCCTATTGGATGTGACCATATCTTCACTTTTTCCTTACACAGTTAATTTTCTTTTGTTTTTTTGATTTACTTATTATCATATTTATTTATATATTTATTTATTTGCACCAGATGCTTGCTTAGTTATATTGGGGTTACTTCACCTGCTTGGAGAAAGGAAAGACTCCATTTTTACTAAGGTTAAATTTCAGTACCTTTGATTTTAGAGTGGTGTGTATATATTGAAATTTCTGAATATATTATCACCTTAAGATATACATCTACATATAAATTTTATTTTAATGTCAAAATGTTATTAATGTTTACACTATTATTTCTTCCTTAAGGTACCAGAAGAAGAACTAAGAACAGGGCAGTCTAGTGTGTATTTGATGGTGCACCTGTAGCTGAACCAACATGTATTTCTATGGCTGTAGTCTCATTGGTAGCAGGGCTTTGTGTTTAATATTGAACACCCAAAAAATTGTGAACATTTCCTCCGTTTCACAACATCCCATCTCTTAGGTATCAAGTATGACAAAGGTAACACTTCAAAAACAAAATCTCTACTTGTAAAACTCAATGAAGTAAAGACAGAATTGAGCTACAAAAATGCATAAATCTGCTTCCAAATATATTCAACTCCACACATAATGCCTCTCTCTCTCTCTCTCTCTCTCTCTCTCTCTCTCTCTCTCTCTCTCTCTCTCTCTCTCTCTCTCTCTCTCTCTCTGTCACACACACACACACACACACACACACACACACTAGTCAATTACTAGTTAAAGATTAATCAGTGAAATAAATACATAACATTATGTTAATAAGTTTTCTAAAAGGAAAAGGAAATACTTGTACTTCCCCTTCCCCCCAACCCAGTATTCATGAAATCTTACTGAATTGTTATCTTATGTTATATATATATATATATATATATATATATATATATATATATATATATATATATATATATATATATATATATATATATATATATATATATATATATATATATATATCATGAATGGAGAGTAGACTCTCTCTCTCTCTCTCTCTCTCTCTCTCTCTCTCTCTCTCTCTCTCTCTCTCTCTCTCTCTCTCTCTCTCTCTCTCCAAATTGGGAAGTATTCTTCATGTACCATATGATGCATATATTTTTTTTTATGCATTTTTTAACTTTTTTTTTTTTTATTTCTCTATGTTATTGCAAGTGATACGTGAAGCTTCTTTATTACTGTTCTGAGCATTTCTGTAGATTTGTTTAGTTAGTATATCCCATAGAAATACTCATTTTCTTTTTTTGTGTGGCTTTAAAGGATTAATGGTGACATATGGATATGATCTGGGTTAAAAGCTTGTACAAATAAGGTTAAATGTCTATTTTTGCACTGGTTGTTTCCCTAAGTTTCTTAAAAGTACTGTGATATAATGATTAACAGTGGACTAATTAATTATTCTTTACAGGGTCTGTAACTCCTTACATTTAATTTATGTTAACTTTACTTACATATTTTTTCCTTTAGTTTATGAATGGGAGGAAGGTTTAATATTCATATCTTAAGAGATGATTACTTTCTTTTCCACATTGCAAGTTTTAGTGATTAATACTCACAAATGTGTATTATTTACTTAATGGCTTGTCAAAACAGGTTGTTTTTGTGTTGCTTTTTTTTTTCTCATGCTAGGATGAAGTGTTACTAATGGAGTTTATTTTTTACATCTGTTTTATATATCATTACAGTTTTGAGGGGAGCTTTCTGTTAAATGTTCAAGTGAAAAGCATATTATACTATAGATGATAAAAATTATAGTGTTTATTTTTTTTATTTATTTTTTTTAATGCAATGAAATGGAGGGAACATTTAATTGTATATGAATATATTGAATTTATTATCTATTCTTTCCCTAACCTTGAGACAGCAGTAGCTAGCTGCTAGTATTAAAGGTACTAATGATTCATCATCTGCCTAAGAAAGACTAACTAATTAGTCATTTAATTAACTAACCTATGATCCACTTTACTAATGTGGTTAGTAGAAGCAGTGAACAGTACGAAGGCATTAGTCAGATATATTTGAGTAAGACCATACTCAGGTTGAGTGCTCAGTTAGTCACAAATTGACTAACATTATGTTAGTCACTGTGACTAATGCTGCCACTCGTTCTAGACCCCATGGGTTTTACTAAGAAAAGTTAGTCAGCACGACTAACTTTGGTTTTGTGTGATATAAGCATCTCCATGCTGTGTTCGTCCTCAGGAGGGATATTTTTAAACAATAAATGTACTACTCACTAGAGTGGTGCAGGTGTGGATCCTAATCCTTAGGAGGCTCACCGCCAACAGACAGATCGCTGGAGAGTTCGGTCTAATTTATAGCATATCTCCCTTGGGAGAAAGAGACGCTTGGAGAGAAGGAATTACTCCATGTGGAATGACGGCGGTGGTCATCAAGGGAAGAAGGGAGATTTAGCAGAGATTAGCATGGATCCTTAACTCCACTACAGGTGAGAAAGGTAAAGGATGCAGGTATCGTCCCTAGATCTCCTACGTGAGGGATGCGGGAAAGAGTGGCTTAGTACCATTACAGTAGTAGTAGAAGTGGTAGTAAACCAGTTCACCAGACACACATCTACAATTTAAGTATCTGCGTGATACAATAATTGCATCACAAATTTCCCATTGCTGTGTGTGTGTGTGTATGTGTGTGTGTGTGTGTGTTTGATCCCATGTTACATAGTACATTTTACTTCCCAAAACATACTTTTCTAAACACACACACACACACACACACACACACACACACACACACACGGGCATAGGGAATACATTTGCACACGTGAATATCGTTTACTTAAAAACGCCGCAGGAATGCCAGGGACAATGAAAAGAAAGAGTAGTGTGAGGGCACGGCATTAAGGGATCCATGGAGCTGACTACCTGACGTGGGTCAGGGTCATGTTGCCAGCCTCTCCGCCCTCAGTGTCAACAGTCCCGCTCAAGCCGCCGCCCTGCAGGCCTCCCTACACACACACACACACACACACACACACACACACACACTCATAATCTTTCATTCTACTTGGATTGCCATCAGTGTCGCCTCCCGAAAGTTAATTAATCTAAGACTAATTGATCTGACAGTTAATTTAAATTCTAAGGAAGTGTCTATCTTTCTATCTGTCTTTCTGCCAGTCTATCTGTCTATCTATCTATCTATCTATCTATTCATTTATCTCTCAGTTCGTCTGTCTGTCTGTCTTTCTATCATCATCATTACTGTCATCACCATCATCATTCTTCGACACACAAAGACTAATTTGAACTGGCAGTAAGCGGCGGCGGCGGCAGTAGCAACGGCCGTGACAGCAGCAGCAGCAGCAACAACAACAGTAGTAGTAGTAGTAGTAGTAGTAATAGTAGTAGTAATGGTAGTAGTAGTAGTAGTAGTAGTAGTAGTAGTAGTAGTTGTACTCAGAGATGGATGTTGCAAACGAAGATCCATGCACTTCAGCAAATGCAAATCGTTGATACCATAATCTACTGTTATGATCAGGAAAGGCTTTAGTGCCTGGTCCTAATTACTGAGTGGCACCCGGCCCTCCTTTTAATCCAATTACAAAACATTCTCTTAAGCTGTCCTCCTCTCACTGCTCTTGTCTCTTCTTGAATGAACTTCCTCAAATAATGCAGCACTTGAGGCAGTAGTTTACAATGGCTGGGCAGGATCGGGTAAGAGTACAATTCCTCCTTTCCGAATCCTTACAAGTCACTGATTGGACGAGCGGAGTAAGCTGGACGCTGCCTATTATCATCCCTTCCACGCATCCTGTGAATTGCCAGACATAGGGGAATTTGTGCTTTTACATATAGTTGAGAAAAAAATTAAAACTCGAAGAAAATACCAAGGAATAATATAACAGAAAACGTGTATTTCAATATTCTAGATAGGTAGCATGAATTTTTTGAACAATTTTCACTGCTCGTATGGATGTAAATTTTTAAACAGAAAAGCAATGAGATATCAAGCTACATCCTGACTTTTTTTCACTCGTATTTTCGGTACTCGGACTAAAGAACCGGTTTTTGAAGGGGTATTCACTCCCTTAAATACATTCAGTGAAAGACCTTCGGCTTACTTGAGAGATTCTGTTGTTTCTGTTTTGTATTCACTTGCTTTCATCTTAATTTCGTTACCATGCTGTCATTCACACACGCTGACAGTCTCTCTCAGAACAGTGTAAGTGAAAATTGACGCAATTATCTGCTTCCAGTAACAAGCTCCCTCTCTTAGTTACTGTTATTTCTATTGCAGGGTGACAATTTCACGGCAACATTCTGAATACTGTTCCATCCTCTTCTGAACCAGCCACTTCTAATTCTCCTGCGGTATTTTAATAAGACTAATATTCCTGCAGCAGCGAGTTCCTATCTATCACACAATTGCAAATACTTACCTCTGGATTTGCAAGCTAAATCTGGTTAACTTCTCTCTTACTGATAGTCTTAGTACTCTTACTGCATCCTTTTCGCGAGCTGCTCTCACTCTCATAAAATATAAGCGCATTTTACATCCCAGTAACCGTTGGCCGCTGGACTACGTTTTATTCAATGCAGTTACGTGAATTATTGTGTTCGCTGTTTCGCTTTGTCTTGCTCAGAGAGAGAGAGAGAGAGAGAGAGAGAGAGAGAGAGAGAGAGAGAGAGAGAGAGAGTTAATTCCTTTATTCCCTCCTAAACATTAGCACAGTTTTTAATGTTATGATAGTTCCATCGCCTCTCTCTCTCTCTCTCTCTCTCTCTCTCTCTCTCTCTCTGAGCAAGACAAAGCGAAACATGAGTCTGTATGAGTATTTCTAAGGTGCATCATCATCTCACTTCTCAGAGCCTACTTACTCTAAGACCAGTAACGAACTACGCCTCGTTGTTTCAATCCCTTTAACAACCTTGTGTAAGTTTCATACATTTCCACTAGTATTTGCCTAAAACACATAATTTTCGACTATATTTCAGTATCTTTAATTCAACCTCTTTAATATTCACTGACAGTAAAAATGCGAACAATAAAATGCATTGGTGATTATGGAGAATCAACCCTCTACGGGGAAATAAAATTACCAGATGTTGTGTTGTGGGAGACTCAGTGGGGCTGATGAAGGAGCCCCTATGGAAGAATTATTCATTAGGGCGGAGGGAAGGAAGGTTAGAAAGATCCAACATTTGGGTGTAGAAAGGCTAACTGGTTGCATTTTAGTTTTTTTGTTCACATACTTCAATCAGCTGACCCTCACAACCTTGATCGGTGAAAAACGCCTATGTGTCGTGTGTGCATCCATATTTCTTAGTCCATCGCTTTCCAAAGGATAATGAGAAGGATAATGAAAACGTTAGCATCACATAAGTAAATGCTGGGGTAGATAGAAATGCCTTTTATAGTGACTCTTTAATGTTGAACTATTGAGGTCCTATGGTGAGCTACATACGTATACGTAGAGGTTCAGTGTCAGGATAGATATGGAGGCTCCATGCTGGGATTTTTCTTTAAGTAAGGGCCACTGACCAAGGTCAACGAACATTTTTAGTATAAATAAACCACCTAAGTGCCTGTTC
>NC_087167.1:10977500-11002500 GCF_035594125.1 Scylla paramamosain | reverse complement strand
TACCTGTGCAACTATTTCTTGTTGATGTCAAGAGAGGGAGAGAAACTGGTTTTCAACTGCAAGCTGTATCTGTTCAAAACTGTGCCAATCAAAGGGCACATAACAAGCCCACCAGGCCCAAGCAGCATATCGTAAGGACCACCTAACCCAGATCGTGCAGTTCGAGAAGTCAAGAAGTCAAGACAAGTTCATGTCGTGGAAAAGCCTAGCAGAAGTTATCTTCTAATTCCAGCAGTGGCAACACCACTTTGAATTATCGAACCTGTTTTCACCGCTCAGCTGCCAAGAAAACACGTCCGTTAAAACAGGAAATTATTTACGGGACAAGCATGTCTGTGTGTGACATTTTTTTCATAGGATTTATTGAATCCATTACATTATATATATATATATATATATATATATATATATATATATATATATATATATATATATATATATATATATATATATATATATATATATATATATATATATATATATATATATATACTACTATTATTGTTACTACCACTTCTATTACTACTACTACCACTATTATTATCTGGCGTTAAATGATAGGGGTAGGTTGTTAACTGAGCAGGTAACGAGTTGAGATAATGAGGGAATTGCCTTGCCTAGGCTTGTTACTTTGCTTTTCCTTATTTTATCTGATGTTTATTTGTTTTTGTGGGTATAAGATGTTTTTGTCTTTTCCTAACACTGTCTGTGCCATCCTAACTGTATCAGGCTGTGTATTCTTTAATTTTCTATTCCTAACTGTCTATTCCTTACGCTGTCTGTTTCTCACGCTGTCCGTTCTTAACTCTCCCTCTATCCACATAGGTGACAGTGCGGATGGATGAACGAGGCGTGTCAGGTGGGGTGAGGCTGGTACCTGCCTATGTGGAGAGTGACGTGTGTGTGGGTGATCCTGCTCTCTCCCTCTCCGCCCTGGCATCCTTCCCTATCCAACACTGCCACACTCTGCTACAGCCACACGGATATAACTATTCCTACTGCCATTTATAATCTCCTGGGTGAGTCTGTGTGGGTGAGTGGGGGGGTGAGATGGATGTGTGTGTGTGTGTGTGTGTGTGTGTGTGTGTGTGTGTGTGTGTGTGTGTGTGTGTGTGTGTGTTTGTGGGTGGGTGATTGGATGGGGGCATGTGAGTTGATGAAGACTACTCTAAAAACATTAATTATATGTTTTAAAGCCACGTCTGCCCAAATGCTAACTGTGTATCCTGCAGGTGTGTCGTGGTGGCGTTGTTTGAGCGGTTATGGTCACGCCCCTGATCTAAGTATTTACATATGGGTCATATCTAAGCGTTTCCTTTGCTTTTCCTATAGGCCTTGCTGGCGCCCGAGAGTGTAAGAAAGGCAGGAAAAGTGATTGGCGAGTGTGTGGGGCGACACTGTACCCTCCCCACGGTTTTGGAGGACAAAGTGAAAGATGGAGGCAGAAGGAAGGGCCAGTGAGCTGCGTATGCTTGACCTCTGAGTAGGGAAAAAAAAAAAAAAAAATGACACGTTTCGGAAACAACTTGTATCATAAGTAGAGAACGTGCATCCCGTTAAGCAGCCGCACATTGAAGGCCACGAGAGTACGTGGTATGATCGCAAGTGACACGTCCGGAAATCAGCGTTTAATTGCGTGTGTCTTAATAGAAAAAAATAGCTGATTTCCAAATTATACATCAAAGTATGACCTCGTCTAGTTCAGGAGAGTCCTTCGTATAAATGCACTGGTGTGTGTGTGTGTGTGTGTGTGAGTGTTATTGCTAGTTATCTCTCTCTCTCTCTTTGTCAGTAGTTGCACAGGTCTTCAAGGGTATTTTTACGGTTTTAGTGACAGATTAACAACATTTCTACATTAATAACAGGAGAAACACCATTGAAAACCCTGATAATCATCTTTATAGCTTTGAAAAACAGTCGTGAGGAGAGAGAGAGAGAGAGAGAGAGAGAGAGAGTAAGAGCATTTCAGTTGAGCCTATTCTGCCCTGGTTCGTGTTTGCTGCGGTGACACGGTGCCGCACTGAGTGAAGATTGCGTTCATAATCACTTATCGGGGGTGGAGTGGGGAAAGGAGAGTCAGGAAGTGAGGATATTTATATTATTTGACATATTATTTGATAGCATGTCAACTTTTGTGTGTGTGTGTGTGTGTGTGTGTGTGTGTGTTGGATCAGTGACAGGTGGCGCTGGGGAGTTACCACGGCGAGCGGCTGGCTGGCTGCAGTGTTTTGGTCAGCACTGGTCAATCTTGCCCTACACGCTCTATTAACCAGTGTTTCCGTCTTCCCGACACCTTCTTCCTGCACCAAGCACCGTCAAGCATCACCAGAGAGGCACGAGTACGTAAGGTGAGTCCAGCGGGGCCAGTCTCTCCTCAGTCAGCCTTACTGCCTTCACAACACCCTAATCCTCCCTCTAGTGTCTTGTATTCGTTTATTTAGGATTCATTATTCGTTATTTAGTTTTTTTAGGGGTTAATTATTTATATTTAGGTTTTGTTTACGTCTGAGTCTGGAAAGAGTTGGAAATTTATTCAAATATTTAATGTTCGCCAATATGTAAACAAGCTGTCAGCTGTGTTATTAGCCATTATTTGCCTCATCTCTCACTTATTGTAAGCCTAACATATCACAAGATGGATCCACATGTCTAGCCTTCATATCCGCTGGTCAGATATATCCGTCATTGCCTGGTTTTGGTGTTATATAGGAATAAATAAGGCAACATGGCCGCCGGCTCCCCCACTAAGGTCGCCGCTGACGGCCGCCATGATGGACTGGCACCTGTTCCGGCTTGTTGGTTCCAATATTTTTTTAAATTTTTCTGAATTAATTTATTTGGCTTGTATAGTAAGATTTTATGGTTTCTAAAAATATTTCGTTGCTTTTGAAGTGTTTTTCTTGCTTCAGTTAAGTAAATGTGCTGAATTTGTTGTTGTTTTTTATGTAAATAAGGGGCAGTTTGTGCGGTGAAATTTACCCAGCCTGGTTTTTGGCTTTTTTATTTGAGGCTTTAATGAAGATTTTATTGCTTCAAAAAATCGTTTATGATTTTTAAAGTATGTTGCGTTCCTGTTGAGTTAAGTATGTGGAATTTGAATAGGCTTATTGTCCCTTTGAAAGTGGTGATTTTGTCATTTTTTAGCTTCTTTATTTTTTTATTGTAGCTTGTAACTAAGTGTGCATTATTTTAAAAAATAGTTCAGATTTTTTAAAATGTCTTTTTACCAGTGTAAAGTGGAATAGGTGGACTTTTCAGTGTTTTTAATGGTGTCAAAATTTCCAACACTTTTTCCATATTTCACATAATATTTCTTTATAACTACTGAGACTGGAGGTGTTTTGATATTGTGAATATTAATTGAAGTAATTGTCAAGTCAGAATATATAATGCATTCGAGCCTAGCTTTATTTTTTCTATGGGTCAATTTCAAAATGAAATACGTTACGTACGTATGGCAGCGGGGCGCCGGCACCTCGCCTGTGACGTCATCAAGGATTCGGGAGCCGGTCTGCTCCAGTGTCTCCTCAATATTTACCGTAATTTCCAGTGTTTTCCAAGTGTTTCCAGCTGTTTCTAAAGTCAGGCGTGTTGATAATTGTAGTAGAAGGAAGAAAATAAGAGAAATGAAAGAGGAGAAGGAAGAAATAAAAAGAAATGGAGGAGGAGGCAAAACAGGTAAACAATATTTAGCTTAGTTTCCCTTGCTGCGCTGCAGTTCTCTGTAATATTTGGTGTGTTTTAGGTGTTTTATATGTTTAGGATGTATATAGGAATGTTGTGGGGTGTTTAGAGTGTGTTTTGGTGGTGTTTAGGTATGTTTTGGGTGTATATTTGCTGTTATCATTGTGTTTTGGGTGAATTTTGGGTGTTTTAAATGTGGTTTAGGATGTTTTTAGCTATATTGTAAGTGGTTTGAGTCGTGTGGGGTGTTTTGAGTATATTGTGGGATGTTTTTGTGTGTTATGGGTGTGTTTGGGGGTATATTGAGGTGTAGTGAGTTTGTTTTGGGTTTATTTTCTGTTTTAAGTGTTTCAGTGAGTTTGGGTGTGTGTGTCAGGTCTTTTGAGGTGTATTTGATTGTGTGCAAGTAGTTTTGGGTCTTTAAGGGTGTGTTTGTGGTGTTGAGTGTTGCTTTAAGTGTGTTTTGGATGTTTTGATGTGTTTTGGGTGTGTTTGATGAGTTTTGGGGTGTTGTAGTGTATTTTGGGTGTTTTAAATCTTTTGAGTGTGTTTGGATGAGTTTTAGGTATATTGGGGTGCTTTGAGTGTGTTTTGGATAAATTTAGCGTGGTTGGGGTGGGTTATTTGGATGTTTTTAGATGTTACGGGGTGTTTTGAGTGAATATTCAATATTTGGTTGTGTTTAGGTGAGTCTAGTGGGTATTTTGGGGTGTTGTGATGTGTTTTGGTTGTGTTTTGGATGTTTTGAGTGTATTTTAAGTGTGTTTTGGTAAGTTTTGTTGCATGTAGGGATGTTGAGTGTTTTATATATATATATATATATATATATATATATATATATATATATATATATATATATATATATATATATATATATATATATATATATATATATATATATATATATATATATATATATATATATATATATATATATATAATGGGAAGGCAATGAGAAGAGGGACAAAAGAACATGGGATGCACCGCCTGTGTTTATACCGGGATCTGATGTCAGTTCTTGTGAAGGGCCAGAATGCATATTCCTGAAGTCTGGAAGGAGTCGTCCGCCAGCCTGTATGAACACTAGGCTGTAGCTCCAAAACTAACTATAGGATTCTCTCTAAAATAGTCTCATTGAGATTCTCGCACAAAATTACCTATACGTAACTTAATCTAACCTAACCTAACCGCTACAAGAGTAAATGGGCCGAAACATTACCAGACTTTGGGATTATGCCTCCAGAGGGATACGGGTTAAGGTCGCTTCACACACATCAGTGCCGTATTCGTAATTTTACTTTAATGATTTTCCTCAGGCTGAACGCCTCATGCAGTTGACACTCTCTGAGAGACGCAAAAAAATAATCAATGGGAACATTCTTGTAGCAGAAATCCTGAACATGTACCCGTGGATTTAGACTTTTGATGGCGTAAGTGTGTATGTATGTACACTTTATGGATTTTGCTACATATTGTTACTAATTGTCAACTTTATTTGTAGGGCTATAATGTATATAGCTATTTATATTTTATAGTAGGTAATTGATATTTAACTACTGGTACTTCCATTCTCCCTCTCAGGCTCAAAGGCCTCAGTGATGGGAGATAAGCACTCATAAGTAAGTACAGGTATTGCAGATGCTGATCTCTGTAACCTTCACTTATAATTATTTGATGCTTATATCTTTACAGATAATCAAGGAGTTCCTGAGATTAGAACCACAAGCGGATGAACCAGACCCAAGAGTAGCAGTTTTGAAAGGGCTGGAGAAATATAGGCTCCCAATAATTGCCATTCTCAAAAAAAGAAAAGCAGTTCCTCTGTATATGGAAACCTTACTTGAACTCTATGGCCACGATGAAAGTCAATGTGAGTAATGTCTAGTTCAATTTGTTCATTTCAGTAGCTGGTAGCAATTTAATATATATATCTTTTCATCATTAGCAATGCATCTTTCACTTTTATAAGCCTTGTTTTCATGAAACTATGCTGCATGCAAAAACCAAACATTGTATTAAGCATGGCTTATCTAACTGTAATGCTTGCACCAATTTCTATAAAGGTACTAATTTAATTGTTAAATTCCTGCTCTTCTATCAAATTTTTGGCTGAGTGCTATGGCTAAATAATTGTTTGCAGCATAAGTGATGTTAAAGATTTTTAATAGGTGTAAAGCATCTCTCTCTCTCTCTCTCTCTCTCTCTCTCTCTCTCTCTCTCTCTCTCTCTCTCTCTCTCTCTCTCTCTCTCTCTCTCTCTCTCTCTCATAAGGAAAAACATTATTTCTAGTGTAAATAAACCCAATAGGCTGTCCAATTTGAAATTTAAAATGTAAATATTATCAATCTTTTTAGAAATGTTAGCTGCATCCCTCTTCCCTTGCAGTCCAATAAGACAGGTCACTAATTCGTGTGGAGATAGAATTCTTGGAGTCACCTTTGTCGGCACTAGCGCAAGTGCAGACAGTCTGATAAAGGTTTCTTCCATGGTTGTGATGAAGTTCAGGACTTCTCACACTGTTTTGGTGGATATGATGAGAAGAATCGGGAGTTCGGAACATCAGTGCGTTATGTCGGGGCATGTAGGTTCGGCTGGGGTTTTCTTTCTTTCTTTCTTTCTTTTTTTTTTTTTCGATCAGTACTCATCATATTCTTCCGAGGACTTGCTAGACAAAGCATTATTGCATTATGATATTACCCAAATAGTGTCTCAAGTAAAAAACATAACCGCATACTCATACAAAAGATTTGCTGCTGTGACACAAAGGACAAAAATCATTAGTATACTGGTCGTTCTGAGCATTCAATCAAAATGCTTGTCATTCATATAATTAGTAGAACCATCGAGGAGCTTTATTTTTGTTAATTCTTATGTAAAAAAGCAATAATTACAGGAGATTTTTAAAAGATTGGTACTCAAATTAGTGGACTGTCCTATTGGATGTGACCATATCTTCACTTTTTCCTTACACAGTTAATTTTCTTTTGTTTATTTGATTTACTTATTATCATATTTATTTATATATTTATTTATTTGCACCAGATGCTTGCTTAGTTATATTGGGGTTACTTCACCTGCTTGGAGAAAGGAAAGACTCCATTTTTACTAAGGTTAAATTTCAGTACCTTTGATTTTAGAGTGGTGTGTATATATTGAAATTTCTGAATATATTATCACCTTAAGATATACATCTACATATAAATTTTATTTTAATGTCAAAATGTTATTAATGTTTACACTATTATTTCTTCCTTAAGGTACCAGAAGAAGAACTAAGAACAGGGCAGTCTAGTGTGTATTTGATGGTGCACCTGTAGCTGAACCAACAGTTATTTCTATGGCTGTAGTCTCATTGGTAGCAGGGCTTTGTGTTTAATATTGAACACCCAAAAAATTGTGAACATTTCCTCCGTTTCACAACATCCCATCTCTTAGGTATCAAGTATGACAAAGGTAACACTTCAAAAACAAAATCTCTACTTGTAAAACTCAATGAAGTAAAGACAGAATTGAGCTACAAAAATGCATAAATCTGCTTCCAAATATATTCAACTCCACACATAATGCCTCTCTCTCTCTCTCTCTCTCTCTCTCTCTCTCTCTCTCTCTCTCTCTCTCTCTCTCTCTCTCTCTCTCTCTCTCTCTCTCTCTCTCTCTGTCACACACACACACACACACACACACACACACACACACACACACACACACACACACACACACACACACTAGTCAATTACTAGTTAAAGATTAATCAGTGAAATAAATACATAACATTATGTTAATAAGTTTTCTAAAAGGAAAAGGAAATACTTGTACTTCCCCTTCCCCCCCAACCCAGTATTCATGAAATCTTACTGAATTGTTATCTTATGTTATATATATATATATATATATATATATATATATATATATATATATATATATATATATATATATATATATATATATATATATATATATATATATATATAATGAATGGAGAGTAGACTCACTCTCTCTCTCTCTCTCTCTCCAAATTGGGAAGTATTCTTCATGTACCATATGATGCATATATATATATATTTTTTTTTTTTTATGCATTTTTTAACTTTTTTTTTTTTTATTTCTCTGTTATTGCAAGTGATACGTGAAGCTTCTTTATTACTGTTCTGAGCATTTCTGTAGATTTGTTTAGTTAGTATATCCCATAGAAATACTCATTTTCTTTTTTTGTGTGGCTTTAAAGGATTAATGGTGACATATGGATATGATCTGGGTTAAAAGCTTGTACAAATAAGGTTAAATGTCTATTTTTGCACTGGTTGTTTCCCTAAGTTTCTTAAAAGTACTCTGATATAATGATTAATAGTGGACTAATTAATTATTCTTTACAGGGTCTGTAACTCCTTACATTTAATTTATGTTAACTTTACTTACATATTTTTTCCTTTAGTTTATGAATGGGAGGAAGGTTTAATATTCATATCTTAAGAGATGCTTACTTTCTTTTCCACATTGCAAGTTTTAGTGATTAATACTCACAAATGTGTATTATTTACTTAATGGCTTGTCAAAACAGGTTGTTTTTGTGTTGCTTTTTTTTTTTCTCATGCTAGGATGAAGTGTTACTAATGGAGTTTATTTTTTACATCTGTTTTATATATCATTACAGTTTTGAGGGGAGCTTTCTGTTAAATGTTCAAGTGAAAAGCATATTATACTATAGATGATAAAAATTATAGTGTTTATTTTTTTATTTATTTTTTTTTTAATGCAATGAAATGGAGGGAACATTTAATTGTATATGAATATATTGAATTTATTATCTAATCTTTCCCCAACCTTGAGACAGCAGTAGCTAGCTGCTAGTATTAAAGGTACTAATGATTCATCATCTGCCTAAGAAAGACTAACTAATTAGTCATTTAATTGACTAACCTATGATCCACTTTACTAATGTGGTTAGTAGAAGCAGTGAACAGTACGAAGGCATTAGTCAGATATATTTGAGTAAGACCATACTCAGGTTGAGTGCTCAGTTAGTCACAAATTGACTAACATTATGTTAGTCACTGTGACTAATGCTGCCACTCGTTCTAGACCCCATGGGTTTTACTAAGAAAAGTTAGTCAGCACGACTAACTTTGGTTTTGTGTGATATAAGCGTCTCCATGCTGTGTTCGTCCTCAGGAGGGATATTTTTAAACAATAAATGTACTACTCACTAGAGTGGTGCAGGTGTGGATCCTAATCCTTAGGAGGCTCACCGCCAACAGACAGATCGCTGGAGAGTTCGGTCTAATTTATAGCATATCTCCCTTGGGAGAAAGAGACGCTTGGAGAGAAGGAATTACTCCATGTGGAATGACGGCGGTAGTCATCAAGGGAAGAAGGGAGATTTAGCAGAGATTAACATGGATCCTTAACTCCACTACAGGTGAGAAAGGTAAAGGATGCAGGTATCGTCCCTAGATCTCCTACGTGAGGGATGCGGGAAAGAGTGGCTTAGTACCATTACAGTAGTAGTAGAAGTGGTAGTAAACCAGTTCACCAGACACACATCTACAATTTAAGTATCTGCG
The DNA here is from genome assembly GCF_035594125.1 of Scylla paramamosain. Lineage (NCBI taxonomy): Eukaryota > Metazoa > Arthropoda > Malacostraca > Decapoda > Portunidae > Scylla > Scylla paramamosain. Next base: position 10,993,255 of record NC_087167.1, on the reverse strand, counting down.
TGATACAATAATTGCATCACAAATTTCCCATTGCTGTGTGTGTGTGTGTGTGTTCTCTCCCTCCCTCCCTCCCTTCCTCCGTCTCTCTCTCTCTCTCTCTCTCTCTCTCTCTCTCTCTCTCTCTCTCTCTCTCTCTCTCTCTTACATACAAAATCGTTAATCGGTTAATCGTCAGCATTTGATGTTTACTTTTCATTGACGATTTATCTTTTAACTCTGAAAATCATTGTAGAAATAATCAACTTTCATTGCATTTAACCTCGTTAATTCAGGTCCGCTGACCGCAAAATTGCATTATTAAACGGTTGAAGGTATCCATTATTATATCAAGTTTTCAATGCCGATATTTATGTGACTTAAAATTTTACACATCATCGTGTGATCTCAAGAACTTGAACGTAATGATGTCGTCCAGGTGAACGCTGCGAATGCCACCAGACCTGAGCACTGGCTCAGAGACTGTGGCTCTACCTGTGCAACTATTTCTTGTTGATGTCAAGAGAGGGAGAGAAACTGGTTTTCAACTGCAAGCTGTATCTGTTCAAAACTGTGCCAATCAAAGGGCACATAACAAAGCCCACCAGGCCCAAGCAGCATATCGTAAGGACCACCTAACCCAGATCGTGCAGTTCGAAAAGTCAAGAAGTCAAGACAAGTTCATGTCGTGGAAAAGCCTAGCAGAAGTTATCTTCTAATTCCAGCAGTGGCAACACCACTTTGAATTATCGAACCTGTTTTCACCGCTCAGCTGTCAAGAAAACACGTCCGTTAAAACAGGAAATTATTTACGGGACAAGCATGTCTGTGTGTGACATTTTTTCATAGGATTTATTGAATCCATTACATTATATATATATATATATATATATATATATATATATATATATATATATATATATATATATATATATATATATATATATATATATATATATATATATATATATATATATATATATATATATATATATATATATATATATATATATATATACTACTATTATTGTTACTACTACTTCTATTACTACTACTACCACTATTATTATCTGGCGTTAAATGGTAGGGGTAGGTTGTTAACTGAGCAGGTAACGAGTTGAGATAATGAGGGAATTGGCTTGCCTAGGCTTGTTACTTTGCTTTTCCTTATTTTATCTGATGTCTATTTGTTTTTGTGGGTATAAGATGTTTTTGTCTGTTCCTAACACTGTCTGTGCCATCCTAACTGTATCAAGCTGTGTATTCTTTAATTATCTATTCCTAACTGTCTATTCCTTATGCTGTCTGTTTCTCACGCTGTCTGTTCTTAACTCTCCCTCTATCCACACAGGTAATAGTGCGGATGGATGAACGAGGCGTGTCAGGTGGGGTGAGGCTGGTACCTGCCTATGTGGAGAGTGACGTGTGTGTGGGTGATCCTGCTCTCTCCCTCTCCGCCCTGGCATCCTTCCCTATCCAACACCGCCACACTCTGCTACAGCCACACGGATATAACTATTCCTACGGCCACTTATAATCTGCTGGGTGAGTCTGTGTGGGTGAGTGGGGGGGTGAGATGGATGTGTGTGTGTGTGTGTGTGTGTGTGTGTGTGTGTGTGTGTGTGTGTGTGGGTGGGGGCGTGTGGGTTGATGAAAACTACTCGAAAAACATTAATTATATGTTTTAAAGCCACGTCTGCCCAAATGCTGACTAAACATTGCATAATCTACTCTTTTTAACCCAATTATCCTTGTGAATGCTCCAAAACATCCTTATCACAATGAAAAAAAAAATAAAAAGCGACAAGAATTTTTTAAAGGGACCGAGAGAATGTTATTGTTTACATCCATCAGCTGACGGGGCGGCGCGCACGTGAATGACCTGCCTGGCCTTGTGTTGACCTGTAGCGGCCTGGTGACCTGCGTTTGGGGGTTGTCATCTGTACTGGCGGCTTGGTGGTGACTTATGAGGGTGTTGTGGTGGTGTGTGAGGGTGTGGGTGTGTTGGAATGTTAGTTTTGGTGATTTTTTGGAGTTTTTGAAGATTGTGTTTATTGATGTTTTTCCGTGTATTTTGAATTGTATCTTTTCATTCTTTCGTGGTTTCTTTATTTATTCTCTTCCTCACTTCTTTCTCTTCATCTGTTCGTTCTCTTCTTCCTTCTCAATTATCTCTTTTGTTTTTCCTATTCTTCCTCGTTTTCTTCTTTCGTCTCAATTACCTCGTTCATTTCTCTTTCTCATTTCTCCCTCCAGACTCATTCTTCTCTTCTTTCCTCCCTCCTCCTCCCTCATCTCTCCGTGTTCTTCCTCTTCCTTATTCCTTCATTCATTCCTTCTTTGTCTATTTTTTGTTTATCTTCCTCTCTCTTCCTCTTCCTGTTTTTCCTCTTTATTCCTGTTCTTCTTTTATTCTTTTATTTTTCCTTCTTTCTTCCTTCTTCCTTTCTTCCCACCCTCCCTCCTTCCCTCCTTCCTCCTTCCTTTCTTTTAATACTACACGAGTCATCCAAATCAACACCACACACCACGCAACACCAGTACAACACCACTAACTCACTCTGATGTTGCAGGCGGTGGTGGTGGTGGCGGTAGGCTGGTGGAGTTGTGGCATGTGTTTAGGCGGGCCAGTGGTGGTGTGGTGGGGGACATGGTGGTGGTGGTGGTGACTGGGGCCTACCAGCCTATAAGGGTGATGACATGTACACTACTTCTTTAGGTAAGGTGAGTGTGTCTTGGTGTTTTAAGAGAGTTTTTGGGTGTGTTTGGGTGCGTTTTGTGTGTTTGAGTGTGTTTTGGTGTGTTTTTTGAGTTGATTTTTTTTTGTGTGTATTTGAGTGTTTTTTTTTTTTTTTTTTTTGGGGTGCATTAGGCGTGTAAATGAAGTGAATGAGTGTGTCACTTTCATATGAATTGGCCAGTGTCATTTGAGTGTATGGGCAAGTTGTATGGAGGTGTTGGTGAGTGCATGAGTGTATGTTAGTGGGTTACTGTATGACTGTACGACTGTATTGCTTCATTGATGTGACTCACTGTGTTGCAGGTGGCAGTGAGGGGAGTGGTGAGGGTGGTGGAGGGGCGGGCTCAGCAGGCCACCTTCAACCGGCGTGACCTGTTGTCCTCACCTGCTCCACACCTGCCCTAGTACCACTACAGGTGAGGAAATGCTGCTACTGCTACTACTACTACTAAATATTCCTAACTATAATTACTCGTATTAAAACTTTATATTTATAATTAATTGTTGCTATTATTACAAAGGGTTTTCATTACTACTGCTGCTGCAACTACTACTATTACTGCTGCTGCTGCCGTTGCTACTAAATGTTCTTTGCTATAACTACTTCTATTGAAAGTTTGCATTCTTAGCTATTAATTGTTGCTACTCCTACTACTGATATCACTACTAAAACTTCACTTTCACTACTACTACTACTATTCCTACTGATATTGCTATTGCTGCTACTTCTACTATTATTTTCATTTCATAACTAACAACTGCTACCGTACTATTACAACTATTACTACTACTACTAATAATAATACTGTAAATACAAGTCAAATATTATTACTACTTCTGCTACTACTACTACTACTACTACTACTACTACTACTACTACTACTACTACTACTACGACTACCACCACCACTACCATCACTACCACTGCAGGGCCGGAGAGGGTAAGCAGTCTTGATGCTAAATGGCTTCTTTATGATACAAGAGTGGGCGTGTCTCTTATGCTCCTGAAGGCTATCCAATCCTACAACACTACTACTACTACTACTGCTACTGCTACTACTACTACTATTACTCCTCTGCTGTAATCTGGATAGGTGTAGTCAAGATGTGTTCCATAGGAGGTGTAAATCCCTTGTGTTTGTGTACGAGTGTTGAGTTTTGTAATAGTGGGTGGTGGTGAAGGATTGGAATCAATTGGATCAAGGAGGTTGTTTCCATATGTTAATCACTGAGACCTGTACAGAGAAGAATTCATGATAGCTAGTAGTCAGTGCTGTTCAGTTAGTGCATTTCTCATATATGCCACCGACCTCACTACCTTTAGTATAGGATAGAAAAAACAGAAGAGGAAGGAAGCACATGATCAAGGAGCACTTCCACTAGCATGATTAAACGTACTTGAGGGTGACTGGCCCAGCGCGCCACAAACGACGCCCTTAATGTGGCCTCGCATTACGCTATCTTGCACTTGGCGCCCCAAACCATAACTGCCGACCCACCTGCCTTTTCTTCACGCCTTGCTTCCGAGACCACCTCCCCTCCGGCCTTTGCCTCGAGGCTGAGAGAGAGAGAGAGAGAGAGACGAGAGAGAGAGAGAGAGAGAGAGAGATAGAGAGAGAGAGAGAGGAGAGAGAGAGGAGAGAGAGAGAGAGAGAGAGAGAGAGAGAGAGAGAGAGAGAGAATATTGCATACTTGAGGCATGTACTAACTCACCTCCTTTAATTAGATTCCCCGAAAAGTAGAGCCTTCATCAAAACTCCCCCTTCACGCCTGCCCCGGGGGAAGGCTGCTCACCCACTGGGACCTCAGTTGCCATTTACCGCACTGTGAAGGGAGGGCTGCATGATAACACTTCTAGGTATTCCAGTCTTTTAACTTGAACTAAAAAGGGAAGGTAATTGCTACAGAAAACATACACATAATCACACACTTGCAAAAAAAAAAAAAATGTGTAAGAAAACTAACACGGTAAAGTGCTACATTTTTTTTAGGGTAATAATTTATGGCAATTTCAGGAAATGTTTAAAACTTTTAAACCTCAAAACGTGACAAACCCAGCAAAACCTAACAAAATCTAATGTGAGATTTAACTTTATTTATTTATTCATTTATTTACTCATTTACTATTTATTCTTTGTGTATTCTTTTCTAGAGCCATGTTGCGGTGTACGTATTTCAATTCGGGGCAGCTGAGTCCTGATTTACGCCTACCGATGCTGCCTGGGCTCACTCCACTGGATCCCTAGGCTAGTCAGTGAACAAGTCACGGGCGGCCATTCCACGTTCGTCCGCCAACCTCTGCCTCTCACTCGCCTTGCATTTTATGCAGAACAGAAACTATCAGCATCACCAGTCGTCTTATTACATCATTCTCTGTCACAGCCATACTTTTTTTTTCTCGAGAACTAGAAGGGCAGTGGCTTGGACTCTGGTATAGGGGTTTTCTGAATGCGTTGGCTATTTACTCAGTATCGGCAATAAACGGAATAACTGTGGCAGTTTTAATGGCGCTCAATGATCGGAGAGAAGCAAACATATGATATTAAATTAGTGGATGAGAACTGACTCTGATGCGGAAGAGAATAATTTCAAATTCCAAATTATTAAAGCCACTGAAGGTACAATGACCAAAAAAAAAAAAAAAAAAAATGAATGAACATATTTTTTTTATATGCCAATCTGTGAAGGCGGAAGGAAGAAATAGAGGATGCGTGGGTAGGGCTGGAGTAGCTTCATCTAATTCCAAGTACTCCTCTCCAGTATCACCACTTCAATCTCACCACCTCTACATCTGCCAAATTCCAGCAATAACACCAACCAGTGACACCGCAGCAGCAGCATCTCGGGAACTCAGCGCCTCTTCCAGAACAGTTGGCTCTGACATCGACCAGCTCTTTGAACGCAGTTTCACAAACACTTCATCATAAAGCTTGAGTTCCCTGATTACAATATTAAAGAAGTTATATTATCAATGCATCCTTGTTATTGGTCCTCAGAAGACAAAATTTCCAGACTTTTCTCAACACTACACAACACACTGCCAACAGCACACAAACTCTCTCTCACAAACACCTACCTACACACCAGACACACGAACTCACCTTACTGGATGGCGAAAATTAGACTAAATCAATATGGAAGCCAGTTACTTACATGCTGGAAAAGAAAAACTTATCTATCTCTCTCTGGCTATCCATCTCTCTCTCTCTCTCTCTCTCTCTCTCTCTCTCTCTCTCTCTCTCTCTCTCTCTCTCTCTCTCTCTCTCTGTCTCTCTCTCTCTCTCTCTCTCTCTCTCTCTACACACACACACACACACACACACACACACACAGACAGACACCTTAATAATAGAAGCCAAATAATCCTGAAAGGTTACAAGAAAATTACAAATATTATCCTCGCCGTGTAGACCCCATCATGTGACACTGTCAGACAAGTTTTAGAGTACAAATGACAAGAAATACTGGGTACATCATTGCTAAAGAAGGGACAGTAGTTAACGAAGTACTTAGAACACTGCAAGCTCACCTATTCATTCAAAAGTAGCATGCGAGAGAGAGTATTTGGTAGCACTGGATCTACGATATAGTGAGCCATTATTGTATATACGTTTTTATAACCCAGAGTCAACACACGTCTCTGCTTTCAGATGTCTAGCCCTCGCCAGATTCCTTCCTGCCACGGAGCGACAGAGGCGGATATGGGCAACACTCACCAACTTATCCTCGAGGTCCACTGATGCTACTGAGAAGAATCATACTTCCCAATAGTAGCATATAAAAAATCTTTGTTTCTATCAGCTAGTATATGATCGTCGTACAGTATGAAAGAATAAGAAGTAAGAAAGTGTACACGTTAACTGTCACGATGAAGAGGTGCGAAGTATGTGAATTGAAAGCCATCCAGGTGTATCCCTCAACTTCAAGGTATGTCGCTGAAGGTAAGGAAAAGTTTGGTGAGTGTCGGACGAACTGTGAAAAAAAAAAAAGTTTAGACCGTACCAGGGAATTTGAAGGCAAAAGTTGGTGTATGAAAAATGTAGGCCACACATTCCTAAAAAAGAAATACAGAGGAAGTCGTCACAAAATAGCACGTCTGTGGCTATGAGGAAGAGGCGGCCATACTCGAAACTGTACGCAGGTGATGAGAATTCAGGTGATGTTACAACACACACACACACAAAAAAAAAAAAAAAAAAAAAAACATGCAATCTGATATACAGCTGAGGAGTCCATGTGTGTGTGTGTGTGTGTGTGTGTGTGGGTGTAACGGGCAGCTGACTCTAAATTCAGATCAGATGAAATTTAACAGGCGATAAGATGCGATCAGCTCCCACACTGTGACAATATATTCTACCAAGAGAATAATTTTTTTCAAGATGGTGTTAAATTCCCATCAACGTAAAATCGAAAAAATCATCATGCTTGCAGTTTTGAACACTGAATACTATTTTTGGCATCACTGGAAAGCTGTTTGAAGTCCCACCAGTTTTTTTGGTGAATGAGACGTCTGTACTGCAATGTTGACTTTTTAGATTAGGTGAAAAGTCAAGAATTTGTCCTATTATCTTTTTTTGTATCAATGGAAGATTCCCTGCGGCACCTTATCGTGCATGTGAATGAAACGTGAGTGATGTACTCATAAGCGGTAGGTCTTTTAAGTTAGTGACGCGGATTATTATTAAAAGAAAAAAACTCAGGTCGATTCGAAGATTTTGTGAACTCCAGCCGCACATGTATCAGTGATGTAAACCGTCGGGTGAGTCATCGGGAAGTTTGTGTCGAGTTGATAGTTTTTTTTTTTTTTTTTTTTTTACTACATTTTGTTGTTCCGATTAGAAATAAAAAAAAAAAAAAATCAGAAAACAGGCTCTCTGTGGCTTCCATGCGCGAACTGTTTAGTTCCTAAAGAGACGGATGTCTAAGAAAAAGAAAAAAAAAATTGCATTGTGGTGTCATCATCACCCAACGGTTTACATCACTGATGCATGTGCGGCTGGAGTTCACAAAATCTTCGAATTAATACCTGAGTGGATAGTTTAATTTTGAAGATTACTGAACAATAACAGAGAGAGAGGATAACAAGACAGAACCATAATGAATATTAATGATAATAGACTTAAGAGAAGAAAAGTGACAGCATACCACAGTAGTAATACTGTAGAACGGTCAGAAAGGAAATTTGAAGTTACAGAGAAGGATACAAACCGTACAGTATATACTTTTAACCAGCCTGAAGACCGATATAACAACGTTTTTGCAATTTTTTTTCTTTGATGGCTTAAGATGTGACCTTTCATTCAAAGTATGTATGTTACAGACCTCTAATATGCCGATGTTATTAATAATAAAATTAATCTGGAGGTGAATCACAATATTAAGTGCAAAATACATAAAGGCAGTTTTTCAATGTGGGAGGAAAAGTAAAAATTGCGTATAGAGAAGAAAGCGCGATTCCACACCAGCGTAAAGTTCCAATTGAAACTTTAGGTAAAGTTAAGTAATTTGTCTGTCGCGGCCAACCAGATCAAAGGATTATGTACGGGATGAAGGGCTCTCTGTAAACAAAGTTACACGAAAGTAATTTACCTTATGGAATCAGAGACGCGAAACTTAACTAAAGTTCTGGAACATAAACTTTGGAGCGCTCAGAAAGGGGGAGAGGAGAAAATTTACTGGGGGTTAGGCATTAACATGGATAAACAAGAGAAAAACGTGGGCCGGGGGTAACAAACTAAAGCTGAATGTCTTTTCTCGCCACCAATACGAAGAAGAAATGGACGAGGGCAAATCATTTGACGCGTAAAAACTATTACAAATTATGATAAAGTGAAAACCATGCAAAACTAGAAAAGAAAATGGAGCCAAGACAGACAAGTAACGCAATATAAAGAGGTGACTGAAAACTAAATTACAATGAATGAAAGAAAGAAAGAAAGAAAAAGATGTATAAAAAAGCTAGATTTTTTAAAACAAATATTTATTAGGTGACAGTTATTATGGTGGTAATGACGATAGTGAAGATGATGATGGTGGTGGTGTTGGTCGGCATGTTTTGAAATTATCCATTATTATTATTATTATTATTACTATTATTATTATTATTATTATTATTATTACTATTAATCACCAAAACCATCATCAACATCCCACTCACCACCACCATCACCACGAGGAGGAAGAACGCTGCCCCCGGAGCTCCTCGTGCCTCGCAAGAAGCTGTCAAGAGTGGCGGGGAGGGAGGATTGGAAATATAGTCCTCGGTATTTTTACTCCCACAGTGATATAACGATCTCAAGCCTCGTCTCTCTCGGTTATAAGGGGACTCTCAGCTCCATATATAAAAAGGTATACATAACTAAAGCAGGGAGAAGGTGTAACTCAAAGGCAGAATGCTCTCTTTGCATGTCGAAAGTCACGGGTTCAGTCCCCGGCACCTACAAAAGCGGAATATTCCCACGCTGAGCGGCGAGGATGAAACATTTGCTGCTCCGTTCCTCGCCCGTCTTGAAATGCGACTGAAAGAATCGAACTGAGGGAACTGGGAGCCCCTTCCCCTTTATTTTTTCTTTCCATGAAAATGTCAACTATCCTTTGAGTCTTCTACTACTGCTACTTCTATTACTACTAATACTACTACTACTACTACTACTACTACTACTACTACTACTACTACTACTTCTACTACTACTACTACTACTAACTACTACTACTACTGCTGCTACTGCTGCTGCTGTTGTTGCTGCTGCTATTGATACTTCAACTACTGCTGCTGCTGCTGCTGCTGCTGCTCCTGCTTTTGCAGCAACAACAGCAGCAGCAACAACAACAACAACAATAAAAACAACTACTATTATTATACACTTATTGCAAGTCTAAAAGTACTAATGTTCCATGCTTATTCTCCTCCTGCTCCTCCTCCTCCTCCTCCTCCTATTACTACTACTACTACTACTAACTACTACACCATTACTCAACCATCACTGCGATAATTCTCTGATACACCGTTTCATTCCCTCTACGATCCATTCACTCATCATAAGCGAACAACGAAGCACGTTTTTCCGCCTTCCAGTCAGCCAATGACTCAGGCAGTCAGTCAGTCAATCAGGCAGTCAGTCAGGCAGTCAGTCCCCTTCAACAGGCTGGTGGTTTCGTGTAAAAAGAAGCTTTGAGTTGGTGTTTGGTTTTTGATGTCAAGCCTCTTCAACTCGGTCACTTTGGGAACATGCACGTCTATTAGAGTAATCGGAGTCTGATGCATGGTGCTAGAGTTTGAATGTACTCCCATCTCTCTCTCTCTCTCTCTCCCTCTCTCTCTCTCTCTCTCTCTTACGCCGCGCAGTAAACGATTTAGTATCAAGGTTTCTAGGAAAAGATTTAGGGGAAAGAAAAATTTCCGAGCCATAAAATCAATTAGCCGATAGCACGACCAATTAACTGAGCTGCTTCTTGTGACTGCTGGTGATGAGTTCCCCCGCCCCCGCTCCCTCCTCCATCCTCCCCTCCCTTCGCCTCTCCTCTCCAGCTACCTGCTACTCGCCCTGCCAGACCATCCAGCCTTTTCTCTCTAATCTCCACTTCTTCTTCTTCACCCAAACCTACCAACGTCTCTTCTTTTCCAAGCCCTAACACTCCTTCCAGTCCCTTTCCTTTTTCTCCTTCATTCTCCACTCTCCCCCTCCACATACACCCTTCTTTTCCACTCACACCCCTCCGTTGCCTTCCCTGCACTTCATCCCTCCCCGTCTTGCCCCTTGGGAGATCCACCTTTAACAAGAACATAAAGCTAAAACTATTTCATTCTGCTGTAGAAGACCCATTGTGTAGCTTGATCTACAATATAGTAGTAGTAATATATTCGTGAGGGTCCTTGTAACTTTGACTCAAGAAGTAACGAGTTTTAGGTTAGCTTAACCGGCAATTTTTCGCATTATGTGGCAATTGATGCTGGTAATGAACATAATGTATGGAGGAGGGCGATGTTATAGGATAGATAGTACCTTTCTGATAAAAGAAATAAGAATAAAAATATAAAAAAAGTCGCACTAGTCAATAAGTTACCACATTTACGCATCAGGCGTCATAAAATAATTTCTTACAAGTTTAGAATATACAGCAAAATAAGTGATTGGGGTAGATTAAAACCTTTTAGTGCTTGCAATTATATTTCTGCTGAGTAAAATCTTGTAGGGTCACTGACGTAGCTGGTGGTATATAATCATTAGCAAAAAAAAAATATTACGTTGTGCCAAACTACGAACAACACAGGCTAACTAGGGTGAGTAGAAATGGCGTCTTTCTTTTTCCCTTTCAAACCAACCTCTGGACTCACACGTACTGACACTTGGGGCGAGAATCAGTGCCACAAGTCTTGAAACAGTGTCCCTTCCCCAACACTTACCAAGCCAAAGAGCACGGGAGCCTTTCACGCTGTTCATCCTCCACTGGCTTCGTTCCTGGTGGTGTCTCAATTAGGTGGCCTTGGATGCAACTCCTGCAAGCGTAAAAGAAACACGTTAACTTTCCATGTAGGCAGTCAGACCCGCACCAATCAGTACCTCCGTTCAGTGCGTGTCAGGCAAGGCAGGCCAGCTTCACCTCCATTCATCCTCATCAACTCACATGATTACAAAACCGGATTATCTTCCCTTTACCTTCTCCACTCACGTCTGCTGCCTGTCCCTCTACTCTGGCTCTTATCTCTTCGGCTAGTTCTCTGTTCTCTGCACTCCACATGACTCCACATTACTGTAACTATCCATTCATATATCCCTAATTATAACCTCCATCTTGATTACAGTTTTTTTTTATATTTCTCATTCACCACACTGCACTTAGTTTAACAAATGGCGAGTAAACCCTGTCGTGTCCCGCTCCCTGGAAAAAAAAATAATAATAATAATTACCTACGCGTAAGGAGAGCCTGGGTACGTTTCTCAACCCTGGGACGCTGTGACATTACGTGATTTACTTGGCGATAGAGGGAAGAACGTGGTCTGTGGGAGGCTGAAGGGGGCGGGTGTGTGCCTGTAGGTAGGGTGGAGAATCATGAAGAGGCTGCACCAGACTGTGTGTTAAGATTCGTGCTGTCGGTGTTTCTGTTATTTTCCATGAGCCCAACTACGTCCTCTTTAAGTGGACCTGTGCCGGTGTGTGTCTGTCTGTGTGTGTGTGTGTGTGTGAGAGAGAGAGGAGAGAGAGAGAGAGAGGGAGAGAGAGAGAGAGAGAGAGAGAGAGAGAGAGAGAGAGAGAGAGACGAGAGAAGAGAGAGAGAGAGAGAGAGAGAGGAGAGAGAGAGAGAGAGAGAGAGAAGGGAGGGTGGATGGCAGATAATGGTAATGAGCCTCATGTTCCTAAGTATGCATTAATTAGGGACTACTAACAGAGGGGAGTCTTGGAGGGCCGGCGCGGGGAGTGTCTTCTGGGCTAAGAGTTAATAGCGAGCTAATGAGCGATTGAAGAGAGAAGTCCAAGTATTCTGGGGCAGGCGGAGTTTATCATCAAATTTATTCACCGCTAATCGCTTGAGTTGCAGTTACTTTACTTGAGCGGTGACTGATTGGGGCTAATGGCTGGAGTTGGGCGGATGACGGAGAAGCTGCCGGGAGAACCGGGATCCAGGCAGCCACGGCAGGTTCGGCTGTTCCAGGGAAGCTCAGAAAGCTTTTTTCCGCCTTCATTTTTTATTGTTCTTGTTTGGATGCTGCTCCACGCCAGCCCATCCATACAATTTATTTCTATTCATTCACTGTTCGCGCTTACCCTCCTTGAGTGTTCCCTTCCATCTCCTCCTCGAAGATTGAGCTAATTACTGTTCCATTATCGTCTGATGCTATTCGCTAATTATTGTTGGTCATGCAGAGAACATGTCGCGCGTGTCTTTTCGTCTCTGTCAGCCTTGCGTCACACCATGTGTTCCGAAGATACAGCTGAGGTGTGCATCCCTTCATTTTTCATAGCCAGCCTTGGGTCTGTACGAGCTGATTCATACTTTTCCTCTGTGCTGAGTAGATGATTTACTCTGGATGTGCCGTACTGTTAGTGTCCCCATTGAAAATGGATAATTGGTATTAATTCACACACACACAAAAAAAAATGTATGTATTACCACTAGATTATCTTTTGTGATTACAAGGAAAACTATTCCTTGTTGGCAGCAAAATGGTAAACACCGCCACGATTCCCGTCACCAGCGCTTGAGGGGACGACACTTGGTGGCAGGGCAGCCGCACCACGAGCTGCTTGCACTTGAGAACAACGCGCATCACTCCAAGGTTCAGATTTATTTGCAAGTAATAACTAGTGCAGTCTGCATTCACATATTTTCGTTTTTCCTGCAACATAAACCATTGTAGCTAATTAACAATGAATGCTAATATGATGCTTGACGTCTGGCATCCATATCTATCATTGCTAATTTAAATCATAATCTAATCATAATATAAATTCGATTCATAATCTATCATAACCAATTCAAAGGATCCTCTGCTTATGGATTTGTCCCTCAATGCAATTATATCTGCTGATGCTGATGATTATGATACTTGGGATATATATATATATATATATATATATATATATATATATATATATATATATATATATATATATATATATATATATATATATATATATATATATATATATATCACGTGGCTGGTATCTCGTTAAGGAAGCACTACGTCCTGTGCAAGAACTATAGCTTACTGGGCGGCGTGATCATTACTGTGGTGTGTGTACGCAAGTGTCTGCCCCGCACTGCACGACACTCGTCCCAGCAACATTCCGCTGTGAAATGCAAACTCACCATCGCTTTGTAAAAACACGATGAGAGGTGCGCTGATACTCTTGTCGGCAGGCACAGGGATGGAACACCCGCAGAGTTTCTTGACTGCAGTATAAATATGGAGTCCCAAAAGTTTTCTTCATGATATTTGCGTAAAACGTTTGCGATGTAATGCGTCACCTGCTAGTCCATTTGCCTGATACAACCCTTCACTTTCGACCATGAGAATAATAGTGACATCTGATAATTTGTATCGTAGTTGTAGACTGTGATGACCATGAGAATGGTAGTGACATCTGATAGTTTGTATCGTAACAGAGTAGCATCCTGTGATGATACATTAAAGATGAGGATGGCTTTCCTAATAGCGTCTGTAATTTTCCAATGTTCTAAACAAAACTGAAACTGAATTGTGGCAAGCCGCACGACAAGACCACTGCGAGTACTCTGAGGCACTGGCTGGTGCCTTCTTTTGCTACTCTCCTGCTTTTTTTCCACGTTATTTCCAAAGTGTTAGGATACCATAATAATTCAATCTGGCATTAGAAGACGCGAGAAGCACCATGGTAATATTGCGGCTCTGTTACAGTAATATAATGACAGTAAAAAATATTTTTATACAGTACTGACTTGTTAGTAAAAAGACAATCTATAGATCAAAATACTCTAAGAAGTTGGACTCCGTCTACGTGTGAAAATAATCTAACAAGCAAAGTTTACGCATTTCAAACTTTCTTTCTTTGTGCAGTGAAAGGCGGATAAATTCGTCTATCGAAGTTTCCTTTGCAGCATGTAAGCTCGCTACGCTCCTCACCGGGCGAGTGCGGCAGGCCAGCATGGCAGCGAGTCACGCTGTGAAGATGGACTGTGGTTGTGACGTGGCGCATTGCATATCAGATTCAACTTTTGATGCTGGCAAGCACCTAATCAGGATAGAAGTTAAGGGATGCATTTAAGTTTTCATCTGATCAAAAAGCTATATAAACGCTGGATGCTTTAGGAAACACGATGGCAAAGAGGCGCCGGGAAGAGAGCAGTACAGAGCCGTGACATTTGCCACGGAAATTTGTATGCAACTACCAAAATTATATATAGTCACCGCTATGTCTTAAATGGTCTGCAAAGATGGCTGGAATCATATCATCTGAATCTAAAAGTGCTCGTCCTGATTTTCTCAGCGACAGGTATGAATGAATAACAACTGGTCAGGAAATGTCTGTACAGTTCTCAGGGGAGCTGCTGTAACTTTTAGCAACAAAACATATTTTGGAGGTAAAACCACACTGTTTTGATGAAATACCATTACATGCTGTATTTTAGTTGAAATATTCAAAACAATAAAAGGTATATTTGAATCACGATGTTGATTCTTTTAGAAAAAGTATTTCGCGGAAATTGAAACGTCATTTTTATAGGAGTGAGACAAACACGGTGGAGATTGAAATTTTCTTTTGATAAATTAAGCTTCATACGAAATCGTTAAACATGTCTCATCTTAAACTGAAATATGTATTAATATTGAATAACACATCATGGCATTACGACATCTCTTTGCGTCAACATGCGCCGAGCGTAGCTAACACTGATGTTATCCTGTCTTGGTGAAGGCAGTCATCATGTCGTCATGCTCGCCTCGTGCGTGTGCCTAACCTAGCCGTACTGGCACGCCGCTGAAGGTGGCGAGGGAGACGCTCCACAGCCTTCCTCTTGAATTTCTTATGTTTCATTAGCAGTAAACTGAAATTCCTGAACTTCTGAATAATTAATTACAGTTGTTCTCGGACGTTCGTAATTATTTCCAAAACTGAAGCTACGAATTATAAGTAAAAAAAAAAAAAAGCAAAAGTAAAATCATGTAATGGAAAAACTTCTAGTTGGTTTTTTACTTTGAAAATTCCTGGATACGTTTCCTCCTCCTCTTTTTATTTATTTATTTATTTTTTTATGATAAACATGGGAACATAAAAACTTATTGTAAACACTCATGTCTCAGGGCAGGGGACAATGATCACTGAAGAGGACTTGCTTCACTCAACCTTCACCACCAACCATCGCTAATAACGAGAATGTGGCCATATTCTCGTTATTTTCGCGACGAGACAAAGTTTTGTCTTCCTGTGGTGGACAACGACCTCAAAAATCACACAAAAAAAAAAAAAAATCAGCAAACAACTGCGACAGTGTGGAAATTTGGAACTTAGAGTGCAATCTTGTGCCGAAGTGATCAGGTGTTGGTGATGCGAGGTCGCA
>NC_087167.1:10930000-10967500 GCF_035594125.1 Scylla paramamosain | reverse complement strand
TTAAAATTAATGGCATGACGTAGGGAGACAAGTTGGCGAGTTAGTGTGGGGGGATGGGAGGTGACACTGAAGTTGCTAGGGACGAGAGAGAGAGAGAGAGAGAGAGAGAGAGAGAGAGAGAGAGAGAGAGAGAGAGAGAGAGAGAGAGAGAGAGAGAGAGAGAGAGAGAGAGAGAGAGAGAGAGAGAGAGAGAGAGAGAGAGAGAGAGAGAGTACCTGAGACAGAAATGGTACGTAAGAAAGGATTTTGGCTGAATAAACTTGGATATCCCTCAGTAATGATCCCGTGAACTGCATACCGCACCTGCCACCACAGTGAGGGCAGTAACAGCAGGAAAAGAAGCATTACTGCATTCACACACCATCCACACTTACTGCTGGGGTTCGCCGGCTGCTGCAAACTCGGCGGCCGCAGGAAATTAACTCGGCTGTGATCTCCTCTGGCCTCTGCTCTTGGGGCGGTGGGTGTCATGGCAGATAGGGGAGTCCTCGCAAGGGTCAGGCGGGCGGGGAGGGAAGGGCGGTGGAAGGCGAAGCGAGAAAGATGAAAGGAACTTGTACTACTTCATTCCAATGCTTTTCTTGTTATTGTTTGTGCTACTGACTCAAGATAAGCTACCTACATATTATCATGCTTGTACGATAACAAATAAGTATGATAATAAACTGGATATAAGCAGTAACGATACACTAACAGAGAAGTGACTGACGGGGCCATGGAGGCATCGTATCGTCTGGCCGCTCAAAGTTTGTGCAATCTGGTCCAGGTGTTGTTTGAGTTAGGTTGCATTGTCCCTGCCTCTGATAAGTCATAAGGAAAGTACCGTCGCCAGTCTGCGTTATATTGCTTCCTGCTCTGCAAATTCATTAAGGATATTACTAGTCAGAAGTAATACAGCAAGCGATGATGAAAATCTTATTAATCTTAAAGGGAATGGAATGAAGCATGAGATCGTAAAGTGCTTGATGGAAATGTTCAGTTGATGCGGATGACGTGCCGCCACTGGTACGGGAATTCAGGAAGGCAACACAACCGTCCACGTGATTCGCGTCGACCAGGAAATGTATGGATGCGAACTATTGATCTAACACATCCTAAGCACTGACTGCAGCAAATCAGACTTCAGCAGTGTATCATTCTTATCACCATTCACTGAGGGAGGGGATGGCCAGCCTCGTGCACTCGTATACCTGATAAACACTAAAGGAAAAACAAACAACAGCAGATATGTTGGCCCTTACGAGAACATTTACAATAAGCTACACAATCTACTCTGAAAGCAAAACATGTAAAATAATGAAGGGGAAGGCTCCTACCTACCCACCGTTCCCTCCAGCAATGACCCGTAAAAATGAGAGAAAGACTGAGTGACATAGGAGATCAGATGTGTGCTCTGCAGGTGTGTATTTATATTAACAGGTAGGTGACCAATACCTTTCGTCACTAGGGGGTTTGTGCGTGGTAACATGAAGTCAATCCGTGGCGAGGTGTCTGGTGTGTGTGTGTGTGTGTGTGTGTGTGTGTGTGTGTGTGTGTGTGTGTGTGTGTGTGTGCCCTGGATAAGCACATACCCATGAATGCTATCAGGAGAAGAGGAAATGGATGAAAGGAAACACATCGGCCCGAGATACAAACCAGCCCAGCACACCTGCATCGTACGCCATTACTATTATCAACTTGCACACTAATATGGAAGGATAATAAAAGTCTGGGTCACCTTCAACTTAAACAAAAGAAAGGCTAGATGGAAAATACATCGCTCTGTTGAATCCGTGGTGCGAGGCGTGCAAGGATCCTGGTGGGAGGGCGTGGATGGTCCTGATGTGAGAGCATGAGAGGATATTGTTGGGAGGGCATGAGAAGGTCCTGCTGGGAGGGTCCTGCTGGGAGGGTCCTAATGGGAGGGTCCTGATGGGAGGGTAGTGATGGGAGAGCATGGAAGGGTCCTGCAGGGGAGGCGTGTCGCTGGTGTCTACGCACGCCAGGCCGCCTCTTCCCGCCTCTCCTCGCGGCACAGAATCATTGTGTCAACCGGGATTTGCATATTCCATGAAGTGGCCGATGCGTGTCGCCAAATTCTGAGCGCGACTGAATTGTGTAGCTAAACTATTGTGGCTGCGATACGGCGATACGGTTTTTCCTGAGGCCTTCTTTCCTCCCTGGCTATCTTCGCCTCTCTGCTGCTTCTCTCTCTCTCTCTCTCTCTCTCTCTCTCCTTCCCTCCCTCTCCCGCCAAGACTCCATGCATCGCTGCCGCTCCATCTCACATACACTGTTTTACTTAATGTTCCGCAAGTCGTGTTTTTCCTGTGACATTTTTATTGCGTCTCTGCGTCTGTCTGTCTCCGCATTTGTCGCATGTCTGTTTGTCTGTATGTCTCTGATTGTCTTTGTGTGTCTGTCTGTCTGTCTGTCTGTCTGTCTGTCTCTCTCTCTCTCTCTCTCTCTCTCTCTCTCTCTCTCTCTCTCTCTCTCTCTCTCTCTCTCTCTCAATTAATGCTATCCCTGTTTCCGCTTCCCTCATCTCTCTTTCCCTATTACTTTCTCCCTTATCTGTCTGCATGTTTTATACTCTCTCTCTCTCTCTCTCTCTCTCTCTCTCTCTCTCTCTCTCTCTCTCTCTCTCTCTCTCTCTCTCTCCTCCCTCGTGACCTGCACCCTCGAGTAGCTGGTATTGGTCCCTTTCCCCTACTGCTGGCAAGCCGTCCCGCCGCAGCCCAGACATTACAGGGCGAGTTAAGGGAATGAAAAGACCAAAGTATTTCCATTTCTTCCACGAGACGGGACGACAGAGGGAAAAAAACAAACATCAAATAATCTGGCAGCCAGCATTGTGAGGACAGCGTTTCTCTCTAAACTTGAAGGGCTCATGGCGATGGAGTGGGCACAGTCTTGTCCTACTTTGCATGATTGTCGCGAGGAGGCCAAAACACTACTGGTTTTCGTCGCTCTAAATCTGGGTCAGTCCTGAGCTACTACCGCCTCTGGGTGATTCTCCAACTGGGCAGAGGGACGGGGAAGGAGGGAAGGAGGGAAGAAAAATGGGAGGAAATGGGGGGTGGAAGTAAAAGAAAAAAAAATGCAGGAATAGAAGGGGAATTGAAGTTAGGTAGGGAATAAAGAGAGAGGAAGGGTGGGTTAGGCGCGATAGGGTAGTCAACGTGCATCTAAATTGCCAATAAGCTGCTGCATAGAGGCAGAGCAGGCAGACAGCACTTAGGACAAAGACACAAAGGATTTCTGAAATTCTTGGGAACTGGGGACTTCAGCGTGACAGAAAGAGACTCGTGGTGTTATCGATGATGGTACCTCAAAAAGAAAAAAAAAAAAGTGCAAGAAAACCAAGAACACACACACACACACACAAAAAAAAAAAAAAAACATAAGTGTAACTAAACAAAGTATATATTTTTGAGATCCCTGGATGTATATTCCAACTAAATTTTTTTGAGCCGTGTCATTTTCCTCTCATGCGGACCAGAAAGTGACGTTATTTGGCTGAGGAATGAAATGGTGTCCGTCACGCGGCCCAGCCTGGCAACGCGACCTGCTGGCACGCGGAGGCTTCGGGTCGCCAAACAAAGCCGAGTAGCCAGGCATGGAGGAGGGATCGCCGGTGGCATGGCAGCAGATTACATTTCAGGGTCGAGCGCTGCCTGGTGAGTCCCTGGCGACCGCTCACTCCTCGACCTTGCAAGGCTGGCTGACACTCGCCTGCCTCCTTCTCTTCCTGTCAGCATGTCTCTTCTCCTCCTCCTCCTCCTCCTCCTCCTCCTCCTCCTCCTTTTCGCCTCTTATTTCGTCTCCTTCCAGTTATTGCGCAGATCACACTCTTTACTCACATACAAACACGCAGCAGTTCAGGTTAAGAAGTAGTGTAATAATAGATCAAGTATATTTACCTCCTTCCTCTCATCCTCATGTAGCTTGGCTGGTCTGCGGCAAGACAAAGACAATTCCCGGTGTTCTTTGATTTACTGGGTGTTGTCCTGGTCATCCCACCTTGACAGAGCTCCAGTCTTCACTTTCTGTTTGCCTTCATGTGTTTCTTTTCCTCGGTGAGTCCACAACCTGCTGTGACCTGATAGTCACACTAACTGTCTCCCCCCACCCTTCCCCTTGTGTAGGAAGTGTTCCCAGCTAGTGTAAGCACAACGTTTATTTTCCCGCTCACTTTTCAGCTCGTGTAAACTCAACAATCTTTATTTTCATGCGACATCTTCGTGTCTGTAATGGATACGAACTCTTTTGATATTTTTTCCACAAAATATCAACTCTACAATTTTCTCTGTCGTGACTGCAACTGCAATTTCTTTCAGTTCGTGAGAATATTTCAGATTAGCATTCAGCTGCTGTAAACGTCTTCCATTTTCTAATGTTTTATGATGTCTTATTGTCGCCACAATGACTGTGATGGTTATTGCCAGATAAGTAGTGTTGTGTTTGACATTAAGCGATCAGATCAATAAAAAAAAAAAAATCATGAAAATTGCCACACAACATGATTTAAACTCGCTCACTTGAAATTCCTCTCTTGCCATCCACTGAATCTTTCTTCCCTCACGCAACGGCACGCTTGCTTTATTTTGGTCTGACCCAGATCTGATATACTCGTAAACTCGTTATAGTCATGCATCAAAATATAAATTGGCTCTGGAGACACGATAAAAACAGACGCAAATTGATGAAGGTCTAATGAAGGCAAAAAAATAAAAAAAAGATAAAATAAAATAAAATAAAATAAAATAAAAAAAAAGGATAAAAAAAAAATAGAGCCAACTTAAAAAAAAAAAATATGGAGGGGCAGTAAGGATGTACGGATGCATTACAAGCCTCTGGAAGTGCCTTGCTGTGGCGTGAGTCAAAGTAGGTGGTAATAATACAAGCAATCACTGGTTAAACGCTATGGTGTTATACTTCGACCGCAGGCAAGGCGACACCTACCCAGCCAAAAGTGAGTGTGTGCCCCCTCTCTTTGTTCCTGTGAGCCTCCTGCCGCTGTCCCCGTATAAGTGAAAGGAAACCTTCACGCGAGAAAGCAATTAGAGTAAGCATTCACCAAGCAATGCCATGTGGATCTGACGTCTTTGACAGAGGCAGGCATAGCTTGGGGCGAGGCCTTGGTGTGGGATGCGTCTCAAGTGAGTCTGGGCTCTGGCCTTCAGCGCCATCATCTCCTCCTTGGTACAGGAGGGCAATAAATCTTTGATTAATACCCTTGACTTCGTGGGATACCTTTTTATTGTTCTTGCCTTGTTACCTACAGCATGCGCCTCTCTCCCCTTGTTTACACATATGTCAGGGCACAGACCATATGTGTGGCGGAGGTCTCCAAGCTTACTATCGGGAGATGATATACTTCCAGCCGTGGCTTAACTCTTGCGGCACCCTCGCCCTTCATAACTCTTTTCTCGACACGAAGACACCAATAAAATACGATTCGCTGCATGGGACCGTGTGGCGAGCGGTAAAGGATTGGAAGGTGTTGGGGAGGGAGCTGCTGCTGTAGCCTTCCCTTGGTGCTCGTGCCCGTGAAACACACTCCGGCACACAAGTTTACACGCCTAAGTATTCGGCGCGATGTCAATTTTAGAGGAAAAATGAAACAATGAAGTGAAAATTGTAATTAACTGTAACTGCCTCATTTTTTTCGATGCATCTCACAGAAACCGAAGCAATTATTAACGTTAGTATTTGGAGTTTGTTTAGACGGAAAAGCTTTGTTGGTGGTGAGTGCAAGGCCGCTTTCTCTAACTGAGCATCAAAAGATCGCTTCCACCGTTTCCCTTTACCTTCTGTTTCCCCCAGAAATGCTTTTACCGCCCTCAAAACAGTGGCCGAAATTTCAGGACACTTTTGCCAATCGTTTCGGTCCTGCTATATCTATTCCTGTATTCTTTTATCTTGTCATTTGTTACTGATGCCGATTCGTTTTGTAATAATGATAATAGCATTTGTTCTGCATATAAAAACTGCACTATCGTGACCTTTTTTTCATATTTTCCCGACTTTAACAGTTTAAGTTAGACAATTCATAAGGTCTAAATTGTATTGAACTGACGATGCTTAGGTTCGTTTCCTCCTTCTTCTCCTTTAGTTTTTTTTTTCCGAATGTTTTTATTCTGGAAAGTTTCAAGTCACTTCTTGCCTTATATTTTCAAGACGTCATATATTTGTTTTTATGGTACTCTTGTTCGCGTTGACTTCGTGTTGAGGATTGTGGAGGTTTATCTGTTCGATACCCAATGATCTTTGCCTGTAGTAATCTTCGCTATGACTTTGTCCTACATTTTGAATGCAGTGCTGTCCTTCATTGCGCGTAATCTGAGCTAAACGTGGCCATTGTTATTAAAACCATTCACGTTTATTTACAAATTGTTTCGACAGTCGTTATAACTTTGCTGTTCCCCCGCATGGTCTTTGCTTGGACACCACTACAGATTACTTAAGAATTAAAATTTACAACAGTCATGTTCTCATTGTCCAAACTCTGTGTCACCCTCTCCCTGCACGCTCAATACCAAACATGCACTGTCCCTCCTACGCCTACGCCTCGCCACCGCTACTCCAGGCATTCACAGTCGGCAGGAAGCGCCGCCAACACTACTACAGCCCCGCAGCGCCCTGAACCAGTGAGGCTATTGCAAGACCGGCGCCAACCAAGTGGAAAGACGTGCACTGCTAATTAGAGTCCTGGTGATCCTTCGTCGGCCGCTCCCTCCCTCCCTCACCCCGCACCTGTCTGGCGCGGGGCCAACTCTACAGTAGCGTTCGGACTCAGGCTATTTTGGGCTCCGATGGCCCCGTGCACCCTGATTAAGCTTTTACATTCTTACAAGTTTGGGCGTTAGCACTGACCGAGAGAGAATAGTTGGTAGTATTCTGGAGGAGTTTTACTTTCATCTCACAAATTTCTTCTAGCCTCAATAACAATCCGCGGCCTACACAGCCAGCAGCCTTAACGCACCGTGCCACTCGCGATCTCACGTGAAATGCTTCAGCTCATTCCTGCTGATGGTATTACTGTAAATCTTGATGAAAATTGCTAGAATAGGTTTCCTCTCCCAAGACCTTTGCCAGCCCCCAAAACAGCAGAAGATTGAAGAAAATATTAAATTACGGATAAAAATGAAGATGAGGAATATAAAAGGAGCCTGGAGCTAAATATTCCATTTCCACCAAAGAGAATAGTAGCCAGGAGGGGCCTTGCTGCCACGCTCACCCCGCTGCTGTAAACAACGGAGAGGGGGGCTGCTCTCTCTCTCTCTCTCTCTCTCTCTCTCTCTCTCTCTCTCTCTCTCTCTCTCTCTCTCTCTCTCTCTCTCTTCTTCACACACATATCTTTAAACACCACTTCACATTATACTGCCATAAGAGCTGCAGGGAAGCATCCTCTATAGTTACAAAAAACAATGTACGTGAATTTCTGAGCGACAGAAGGTAGTGAAGGGGCTCTCGCTGACTGCTTCCAGGACTGCCTCGTTGATAAAGGTTCCTCCTTCAGCTTAAGGTAAAAGACGTTCAGCTGTTACAAACTTGGCGTGTATCGTTCATAAGGAAATCATTTAAAGGCAAGAAGAACAAATATACAACCAAACGAAACAAATAGTTGGGGGATCGACTCGACCTAATGGAAAATAAGGGAAGCTACAGGAAGCCGGGAGGCCCTACGCGCGGCAGTCCCCTGGGCCTACACGTGGTTACATCGTAATTTTGGGGGTTTGTAGTAGGATAAAGGAGGTCGCCTTCGACAGCATTCTATATCAGTCTTCCAGAAGAGTCCACCACGATCTCTGCAAGTCCCTCAGTATCTCCTAATGGTAGTCAGTCGTGGCCCATCAAATACCACCAAGCAAACCATCTCCGGCACTGGTGCTGAAGGAGGCGCGTGGGACTGTCTGTTGGCGCGGAGACATGGATCATGCAATACGTCAAATGCAAAACTAGGACGAAATGGAGTTGTCAGGAGTTTTCCGTCAATCAAAAACGAGATGAAAAGTTAAGAGTCGCTGACGGATCGACATATCACAGAGAAGAGCATTGCAAGTGTTGCCCGCGACAGCTCATACTGCAAGACGATCGTTAATTTTACGACAAAACACCCGAGAAGCGTTGCCTTGAAGACGTGCTCAGCGGCAACACCTCAACAACACCGACTGTCACCTGCAGCGAGGGAGAAACGAACTCCAGACAGCAACATTTCTGGCGCCGCAGTTCTCGCAATGCAATTACCGATTTTTAAAGCTCAGTAAGTGATTTAATCAAACAAGGAAGAAAGAAAAATGCACTTCTGAGACACCATCTTAGAAAGCAGCTGTTTCTCCATCACGATTCCGTAAAAGCAGAAAGCGGTCTGCAAGAGTAGCTCGCCTCGGCAGTACAGTGCGTCCAGTAGGTTGTATACGTGACAAACATACACACACACAATCAGTAAATCGTTATGAGCACAATATGCAAACATTCTTTCTGAAATAATATGCAGCACACACACACACACACACACACACACACACACACACACACACACGTAACTATGATAATCATCACCGGCACAGGGAACATATTTAATCACCTTCCTTTAAAACGCTTTTCCTCCGTCACATGTCAATTAGGAAGTTGAGTCAAATAGGAAATGAATCGCGGCACCAGCTTTAAGGGTCCATACCTCCGCCTCCATCACAACGTTCCCGTCCCGCTCCACTTGAAGCTAAATGCAAATGTATGAAGTTAGCACACAACAGTAACATTCCCAAAGTAAATAATTCCATCTCAGAACTATACAATGAGTTTCCCCACAAGAAGTTTCTCTCTCTACTCCTCTTCAACAGTTTAAATGTTCAGGACTTATTTACCTAATGCCTCCGCCTTCCCTCGCATGAGCAGTGCTTACACCTCTCGCAACACCAATTTCCAGACCCCCACGGGAGCCGTAAGCGAGGCGAGGCGATGCACTCTATCATCGCTGTCTCCTCTGCTCCTGAGTGGTTCTATACATTCCGACTGTTTACTTACTTGTGGCGATCATGTCTTTATTTCTTTTGTTAAACTTATTTTTAAGCCACTTTTAGGACATCCTCTGGGGACACTGATCATTATTGTACTTAGGTGTGGAGCTTTTTCACCGAGCGGACTGTGCTTGTTTGCTTTCAATGGTCCTTCACTGACTGCATTCAGGCTGGAGTGTTCCGCAGCATGCTATGGCTGCTTGACTTTCTTGTTACTGCCAAGGCCACATGGATAACTCTGGTTCAGGACTCTGTGATGGTCATTGTTATAATAAACTCTTTTCACCTCCACACACGCTCACCTCTCAGTGTTCCTTGACTGTGCAGCGACGAGTGAACAGGTTGGTGAACACAATACAAAATAAATATAAGTATTTTCGTCTCTTCATCCTTCTACTATGTGTCAAAGAGTAGATCAGATAGCGCCTTGACATCAGACTGGAGGAGAACTTTACTTTGCGCGCCACAGAAAACTAATTGCCGAGATGGTCTGTCCTGCCTCGCCGCATCACATCAGACCCAGCCCAAGCCGCAAGGACTGCTACAAAGGACACCAACTAATTACAGTACCAGGGATTTAATACAGTCCGCTGCACTTTGAAGGATTACATTTAGCTGTCTTCATGTCTTTATTTTAGTTGTGTGATCTGCGAAAAATAATGGAGCCTAGTAAATGGTTTTGTCTCTCGAAGCATAATTACTTAAACAAATTGGTATGCATTTGATTGAAGTTGATTATATAAGCAGAGAATAACGATACTGCTGCTGCTGCTGCTGCTGATGATGATGATGATAATAATAATAATAATAAAAATAATAATAATAATAATAATAATAACAATATTAATGGGTAATAATGGCAATAATTTTGATAATTACCATTGCTACTACCACCACTTACGTTCGTAGGGAAAAGAAGCTGTGTGTACTCCATGACCACACCCACCCGCCCACACCCACACCCATGCGCTCCCACCCGCCGACACCAACTCATACTCGTACACTCCCACCCACCCGCCCCCATCCCACCCACACACACACACACACACACACACACACACACACACCCACCCACCCACCCACCCACACACACACACACACACACACACACTCGCACACAATCTTTACTAAGCTCTCCGCTCATCCAATCGCACACTCTAAGAGTCCTTTTCATGTGGCTGGATTTTTTCTTTTCTCTTTTTTTTTTTTTTGTCTCGAGGCAAGATTCGTTTTCCATTAGAGCTATGTCCTTTGACAGAGATTATCCGGCCGCGCTGGTGCTCCTCAGGCCTCTGTCGGCGATCCTATTGTGAGGGTCCGTCCCAGAGTTGAGGTTAGCGAGGGATGGGTGGCGGGAGGTGAAGCCCCGAGGTTCGTCATCTACTGCCTTAGATTAGGTCTGCCGGCACGATTATTGTCTCTATGCGATGTCTGCTGAATCATGAAAGGCGGCACTCACTTCTACCTCACGCGTCTCTAAGACCCTAAAGGAACCTGATTCATTGTGACTGCTTCAAATAATTGTACTGTTACATAACGCTAAAAAAAGGGCATACTTGAACTACAGTCGCTCTTCATTATTAACATCCTACAACCATTCACTGGCAGCTAGGTCACTATTTTCCACAACGATTATTTTGAAAGACGAGGAATCGGGAAAGACAAGACAGCGCCACGAGCCTTGCATGACAACGCGCACACTCTCTTCCTGAATAACACTCTTAAGCCATTCACTGCCAATTCGTGCATCTTTCCTTAATCTCTAACCACTTTGGGACAATTATCCTTATTAAACACCTATCTCCAAACATTATACTAGCCAGAAATTGCAAACTATATTCCTTTTCATCCCTTATAAAGATTTCATTCATCGTTTTTAGTGATGCGAATTGTTGCACTTCGCAGTGAGTGTTAAGCTTATCCCTGCGTGCCACTGTCTCGCTCCCCGAACTGGTGCACTACAACAGAGGCGGCGGGAACACGCTATAAACCCTTTCCCCACATGGGTGCAAAATGTGTCAACAGCTTGCATCAGTGGGTGTCGAGCGCGCTGATTGGAGGAGAAAAATGTCAGCAAGCCAATCACGTTCTGCCTTGTTGTTACACCAAGGCGGCTCAACAGTGCAATAGCAGTGGGTGTGTTGGTCGGGAATTACAGGAGCGTCTGAGAGAGAGAGAGAGAGAGAGAGAGAGAGAGAGAGAGAGAGAGAGAGAGAGAGAGAGAGAGAGAGAGAGAGAGAGAGAGAGAGAGAGAGAGAGAGAGAGAGAGAGAGAGAGAGAGAGAGAGAGAGAGAGAGAGAGAGGAGCCTTAGGGGGGGATCAGTTTATGCTCGACAACTTTCGGCGAACAGTTGCATACACTTTAGCTTGCAAGAATAACACTTTATGGGTCATTCGAAAGAAAGCTTAAAGAAAGTGTTACTGGCGCAGATACTTGGAGGAGGAGGAGGAGGAGGAGGAGGAGGAGGAGGAGGAGGAGGAGGAGGAGGAGGAGGAGAAGGAGGAGGCGTTAGGAGGAGAAAGAAGAGGAGGAGGAGGAGGAGGAGGAGGAAGGGGAGAAGAGATAAAGGATAACGAGGACGAGGAGAACGGTGAAGAAGGAAACAAAGTAAAGAGAGAAGAGAAAAGCTGAAGGAAGGAAAAGGAATAGGAGAGAGAGAGAGAGAGAGAGAGAGAGAGAGAGAGAGAGAGAGAGAGAGAGAGAGAGAGAGAGAGAGAGAGAGAGAGAGAGAGAGAGAGAGAGAGAGAGAAAGCAATAGACGGTGGCACGTTGATGCTGGTGTATTGTGGGACCTCGAACACAGGATTGGCTCCTTTGTGCCGAGTATTTTTTGTGAGTAGTGGTGTAACAGTGGTAATTGTTGTCCTGTTGGTGTTGGCGGTGGCTGTGGTTGTGGTGGTGGTGGTGGAAGTAGTAGTAGTAGTAATAGTAGTAGTAGTAGTAGTAGTAGTAGTAGTAGTAGTAGTAGTAGTAGTAGTAGTAGTAGTAGTAGTAATAGTAGTAGTGTAAAAAGAAGTGTTATTAGCATGATTAATCTTGGTTATTGTTATACCCAGTTATTCTTCTCGTTGCCATTGATGTCACTGTTGTCGTGGCGTCGTTATCATCACTCTCATCTCAGGGCAAGACACGTGGCTTCAGGAAGGTGAAGAAAGAAAAAAAAAAAAAAGCAATTCCCATTTCCTATCTGCAAAGGCAACTTGTTTCCCGATTCGTTCAAACAAATGGATTTTTGTGCGGGTCGGGTGGTGGAGGGAGCGGAGCGGCTGTGGCGGTGGTGTGAACAAGATGTTTTCCTCTTCTTCTCCTCCACCTTAGCCAGTGAACGCAACCTTCCATTTCTCACCCTCCCTCTTATATTCCCTTCCGAGCATCCCCGTCTCCTACCCGTCCCCTACCCCTCCACGCCCCTCCCTTTCCTTTCCATCTCTCCTCTAGAGGTACTCGTAGAGAGAGATGGACGGGCGGACTTCATTTCCTCATTACCATAAAGTCAGGGGATACAAAGGAGTACAAAGGAGCGGGCGGTAGTTCTTCACGCGGTCGCGGGGGCGCCGGGCCGAGGCAGCGTCGCGGGCCACCGTAATACCACTGTAATTTTCGTAATGAAGGTGGCGGTGCAACATTTGGACAATTTCTCTAATGTGAAGCTTTACGAATATTAGCTCAACGCGTACTGTGGCGGGCAATGCTTTAAATATGGGAGCCGCACCGGGCATTAATCACATCTAATAGCAAGCATTAATGCGTTAAAAATTAATTCTGCCTCTCTCCGATTAAATGGGGATATTTCAGTGATAAAAATTCGGATTTCAGGACAATAACGGCATAAACCTTTGTGCGTGAACACCGACGATGATTGATGGCGGTGGCGGTGGTGGTGTTGGTGGTGATGAGAACGATAACATATAATTAAACATTTACACGCACGTTTGTACTGAACGCGAGCAACCCGCGAATGAAGTATGCATGCAAATTTTGTATGATTTTTTTCCAACCGATCAATTTATCTCTCCAACTATATGTCTATCATTTCCAATAACTGCCTATCTACATACATATCACGCCAGTATATCAGTCCAATATCTGTTTTCTTTATGTCCGTGTACACGCTCTTATGGAGAAAGTAATGGCCTTTTTTATCCTATAGACCGGCAGGTGTGGCGCGCCTTACCACTGTCGACTAGCAGAGGGAGGAGGAATTGTGAGGGCTGGTCTTCATGAAACAGTAGTTACAATAATGTCTGATAGAGTGGTGTGATCAAACTGCCTACTCGGACCTGCTGATGTACTGTTGTTCACCGTGTTATCCTTTGTTACAAAAAAAAAAAAAAAAGAAAAAAGAAAAAAAAAAAACAGTAAGAATATCACGTTATTATTGAAGGCTGGAAGACAAATCCACATAGTTATCCAGCTGCGGGCGGAAGCAGCAGGATGGGGTGACCAGGAGACAGGAATAAGAATGAAGATAAGGCAATATCCAACAGAGGTACTGGTGGTGATGGTGGAGAAGCAGGACCAAGACGCGGTGGTGGTAACAAGCAGGTGTTAATGGCTGCCCCATGCCGATCTGGGAGTATCACCTTCCCTATATTGATTTCCGCTCAAGGTGTCTGTTACTCCGCGACAAGTGTGTGACATTTGGCCGTAATTAAGTTCTTCATGGTGACGCGCGACAAATTGCACACGCCAGCAGCGGCAACAGCAACGGGCGCCAAGCAGCGGGGGAGTTTGGACACTAAGCACTACTTGGCAACGACGAAATATGTTTGGTTCCAAGGGAGGGGCGACGGTACGGCGAGGGGGAGGGACTTGACACACGGCGGGGCAATTCAAAATACCAGAAAAGAAAGTTTCCATTCCAAAACTTGCGGGGACTAACAGTTGCCGCGGCGGGAAAATTCTGTGAGCGCCGGGACACACCAACTGCATTCCACATTCATGGCGCGGGAGCTCTGTTTGAAATTCCGCATATTTACGCGAAATTGAAATGCTGGCGCGGTATAGAACGCATCTGGCAAGGGTGGCGGCGCTGCTTTCCGCTCCTGGAGTGTCGGCGAGGAGAGGGAAGTGGGAAGCGTGGGAGAGACTGATCAGAGCGGGATATTGTAAGGGTGGAACAAGCCGGGGTGCCAGAGACAGGCTGAATGAAAAGTAAACTGTGCCAGAATGAGAGAGAGAGAGAGAGAGAGAGAGAGAGAGAGAGAGAGAGAGAGAGAGAGAGAGAGAGAGAGAGAGAGAGAGAATGTCAAGCAAAGAGCAGGTATGTACATAGAAACATACAGCAGGTAAACAGAAATCAAGGAACGCTGGGGGAAAACAAAGCTGGGAGGTAATGAAGGAAGTACGTACGGTGATTTAAAAACAACTCAAGCTTCCACCAAGAGAAGAAAAAGAAGACTTATTACTCGCTTTTCTCTCTCCCTACTCACTTCAAAATAAGCTGTCCTTTTTAAACAACACAGAGCCTTCAACTGTCCATACGTTCACCTCAACCTTGCAGTACACACGCAGCCCACCACGGCCTACAAGCCCCGTGAGCCATCAACAGACCTTCAACGGACATTCTAATGGACGCGGCCAGACAACGGTGACTCACGCCCGGGACAGTTACGACACAAGTTTCCTCTTAAAGCTGAGGAAAACCATCGCAAGGGCAGCATCCGTGGCTTTTTGAGTATGAACAGAGAGAGAGAGAGAGAGAGAGAGAGAGAGAGAGAGAGAGAGAGAGAGAGAGAGAGAGAGAGAGAGAGAGAGAGAGAGAGAGATATGTGGGGAAGTCTACGGTAAATCTCTCGTTTTTTCACTGTCATGCTGAAAAGAATTCCCTGGATAAGGTCTAGTATCTACCTGCATGCATGTATGTATGTATGTATGTATGTATGTATGTATGTATGTATGTATGTATGTATGTGTATGTATGTATATATATATATGTATTGCGTGTGTATTTTTTTCCTACGCGCTACCACTGTATGCACACAATCAAATATCAAATATCTAGTGTATTACGTATGTATATATATATATATATATATATATATATATATATATATATATATATATATATATATATATATATATATATATATATATATATATATATATATGTATGTATGTTATGTGTACGACTATGTATACATTTACGCACTAGATATGTACAAAATATACTTCTCTACACCCTACCATAGTATACATCCAAGCGTTCATCTACATATCTACCACATCTTATTCCCTCTAAAACAATCTATTCTATGTTTTCCCTCCTCTCCAACGCTCCAGAAAGAGGTAAATAGATAGACCAAGGAGAGAGAAAGAATAAAAGGTATGATAAAATGCGTGCATAATTTCTTCTCTCCTTTATAAAGCCATTAGTGTGCCCCATTCATATCATTAAAGATAATATATGGTGACTGAGAGATGCGGGGTATTGTTCTCTCCATTATTTATACACCAGTAACGCCGCGTGCTTAGGGTGGTGCTGTTTTTAAGGAGCCTATTCCTCGTCCGTCACCCGCACTCCTTCTTTTCCTCCTGCCTTTCTACTTCCTTCCTTCGCCTCTTCCCTCTCATCCTCATCCTCCTCACTATCGTTATCATCTTTCTGTTTTTTCTTTTCCTCCTTCCTTTCTTCCTTCTCTTCTTCCTTCTCCCATTCCCCATCCTCCTTATTCGCTAATTTTATTGAATCTTGCTCAGAGAAGTTGTTAAATAGATGTGGATGGATAAAGATAGATAGATAGATAGCTTGATGTATATATGGACAGACTGATGGATAGGTAAAGAACTCGTGTAAGGAAATGAATAAAAATAAGTTGATAGAAAACTGGCAAACTAACAAGCAAATTGATGAATAGAGAGAGAGAGAGAAAAAAAAAAAGAAGATATTATGATCAATGCACATCGATGGACATACATGCAAACAAAATAATCAGAGATATAAAAAATGCACTAAAAAGACAGAACGGCTAACAAACTGAAAATCAGAAGAACAAACAAACAAATACGGATAGCCTGATTGATACACGCTTCACATAAATATTTGGATCCATAAATAAGACAGATGAACAGAGACGGAGGAATGCTGATGGGCGCACACGAGTCTGTACCAATACGAAGATCAATACAAAGACGGATTACTAAAATAACTAAACAGGTATAGGTAGATGAATACATTGATGAATAAATAATCATATGAGAGAGAGAGAGAGAGAGAGAGAGAGAGAGAGGAGAGAGGAGAGGAGAGAGAGAGAGAGAGAGAGAGAGAGAGAGAGAGAGAGAGAGAGAGAGAGAGAGAGAGGAGACCGACATAAAGATAAATAATATAAACAGATCACTTACTTAGCACATGAATGCCAAAGTAAGTATACAGCTTATAGCGAACACACCGCCGCTAAACAGTTTGGGTCTGATGCCTGAGTAATTAAGTAGTTTCTCACAGGTGAAAGTGCCGGACAAGATATGCTATTAATGCTAATATCTACGCGGGGACTCTGAACATGCATTATGTAAAGGGTGGTAAGCCAAACCTCACGCGGGGAATGTACTTGCATCGAAACACTTCATAACAAATTCAGCGAAACGATTCAGGGACAAAACTATAACAGTTGTCGGGCTGCAGCAGACGTGTGGCAATGACCCCCCTTGGGAGCACAGACCATCATGGCGTCCCTCCCCCCTCCTCCTCCTCCTCCTCATCCTCCCACGCTACTCTCACATACCACTCCGATTTTTCGTCACGAACAGCACCAAAACTTGCTGGTTGGCAGAAATGTAAACAGCATGCAGGATTAAAGCGCTTTGTATGCTGTCGTCCGAGGTAAAGGAAATTGATCACGTGGCTGTTTTTGGTTGTTAGGGCGATGCAGCTGCACACTGCCATCTGTGTGAAGTATCGACACTCATTCCCCTCGTTTAAAGTCATATCATGTACGAGTATGCTTCCCAAGAAACAGCACTCTGTAGCGGCTCACCGCCTGTAATGAACGGTAACAAGTGCACATTTTGCCATATTTATTTACTCAATTAACAACTGTATAACTACAATGTCTTTAAATTAAGTACTAAGGAATTGTAAACAAAATAGTTTATTCTCATTAGCGTGATTAGCTTTTTATTGGTCCCCCCGGTGATGGTGGCGACCTGAGGATACCTTGAAAGCTTTTAGTGCCGAGAAAATGTAGGTTCACTCGCCAGTGGTACCTTCATGCAACAAAAATTGTTCCATCCTCCCGGAACGCAACCCGCCCCACCCTTCTGCCCCGCGGCACGAATCCCCCCAATCCCGATTAATCGGAAAGTTCAATTACAGAAACACAAAAATCTCCCAGGAATTGCTTCAGGACCGAGCGTCACTCCCAGATTCTCGAACCCACTGGTTCCGTGAGGTCTCGTGTATGCATATATATATATATATATATTATATATATATATATATATATATATATATATATATATATATATATATATATATATATATATATATATATATATATATATATATATATATATATATATATATATATATATATATAGATAGATAGATAGATAGATAGATAGATAGTTAGATAGATAGATAGATAGATAGATAGATAGATAGATAGATAGATAAATAGATTGATAGATAGATAGATATAGACAGATAGACAGATAGATAGATAGATAGACAGATAGACAGATAGACATAGATGGATAGATATAGATAGATAGATAGATAGACAGATCGATAGGCATAGGTATATATGCTTGTAGTGTGTGTGTGTGTGTGTGTGTTGTGTGTGTGTGAGAGAGAGAGAGAGAGAGAGAGAGAGAGAGAGAGAGAGAGAGAGGAGAGAGAGAGAGAGGGAGAAGAGAGGAGAGAGAGAGAGAGGAGAGAGAGAGAGGAGAGAGAGGAGAGAGAGAGAGAGAGAGAGAGAGATAGTATTGGTAGACTCACAAGTGTTGGGTTACACGTCTAGTAAGCACTTTAGTAAAGCATCTGACAAGGTACCCCATCAAAGGCTCCTGAGAAGGTTAGGGCACACGGGATAGACCGAGCGTCACTCCCAGATTCTCGAACCCACCTGGTTCCGTGAGGTCTCGTGTATGCATATATATATATATATATATATATATATATATATATATATATATATATATATATATATATATATATATATATATATATATATATATATATATATATATATAGATAGATAGATAGATAGATAGATAGTTAGATAGATAGATAGATAGATAGATAGATAGATAGAGATAGATAAATAGATTGATAGATAGATAGATATAGACAGATAGACAGATAGATAGATAGATAGACAGATAGACAGATAGACATAGATGGATAGATATAGATAGATAGAGTAGATAGACAGATCGATAGGCATAGGTATATATGCTTGTAGTGTGTGGTGTGTGTGTGTGTGTGTGTGTGTGAGAGAGAGAGAGAGAGAGAGAGAGAGAGAGAGAGAGAGAGAGAGAGAGGAGAGAGAGGAGAGAGAGAGAGAGAGAGAGAGAGAGAGAGAGAGAGAGAGAGAGAGAGAGAGAGAGAGAGAGAGAGAGAGATAGTATTGGTAGACTCACCAAGTGTTGGGTTACACGTCTAGTAAGCACTTTAGTAAAGCATCTGACAAGGGTACCCCCATCAAAGGCTCCTGAGAAAGGTTAGGGCACACGGGATAGATGGGAAGGGTGTTAGGCTGGATAAGGTCATGGCTAAGCGACAGGCGACAAAGAGTTGTAATAAACGGCTCTAAATCCGAGTGGAGTCACGTATTTACTGGGGGTGCCACAGGGAATCAGTATTAGAACCATTGTTGTTTTTAATATATATCAATGATTTGGATAGTGGAATTAGTAGTGATGTTAGTAAATTTGCGGGGTGACACAAAGATAGGTAGATTAATTAGGTCAGAATCGGATGCCATCGCCTTGCAGGCAGATTTAGATAGGTTGAATGAATAGACGGACAGATGGCAAATACAGTTTAATATCAACAAATGCAAAGTACTTAGCGTAGGTAGAGGAAACCTACACAATAGGTACACATTAAACAACGAAACTCTGGCAGGTACAGGATACGAGGAAGATTTAGGAGTTATAGTTAGCTCTGAATTCCGTCTAGAAAAATAATGCATAGAGGCCAGAAACAGGGCAAATAGGGTATTAGGATTCATTTTTAGGAGTATTAAAAGTAGAAGGCCCGAAGTAATATTAAAGTTATACTTGGCGCTGGTCAGACCTCATCTAGACTACACTGTGCAGTTCTGGTCCCCACATTACAGGAAAGATATAGGTCTATTAGAATCAATACAGAGGAGAATGACTAAAAGGATACAGGGGATGAGGAGTATTCCTTACGAGGCGAGACTGAAGCTGTTAAATTTACATTCTTTAGAGAGACGTAGGTTAAGAGGGGACCAGATAGAAGTCTTTAAGTGGTATAAGGGTTATAACAAGGGGGATGTAAGCAAAATTCTTAGGATCAGCAACCAGGACAGAACAAGAAATAACGGATTCAAGCTTGAAAAATTTAAGTTTAGGAAAGAAATAAGAAGAAATTGGTTCTCAAATAGAGTGGTAGATGAGTGGGACGGATTCAGTAATCATGTTGTTAGTGCTAGGACATTAGGGAGCTTTAAGAGAAGATTAGACGGGTTTATGGATGGGGATAATAGGTGGAAATAGGTAGATATATTTCATATAGGGACTGCCACGTGTAAGACTGGTCGCTTCTTGCAGCTTCCCTTATTTCTTATGTTCTTATATTCTTATGTCTATAGTTCACTAAAGACGAGACCACCTGGGAGCGAGTGGTGCGATGCGAGGAAGCCGCGTCACTTATATCATCATCGTGTTTAAACCTGGTTATGATGAAAACTTCCTTGGATTCTTTCTAAAACTTACGACATCATCATTTGAGGTTAGAGAGAGCCAGTCTTACAAGATTACGGGAGGCAAGTTGTGTATGTTGCTGTATTACTGTTTTTGAGCTGACGTGACTGAGGGTGTAAGACTCACGAGATTTGTGTGTGTGTGTGTGTGTGTGTGTTCGTAACTTCGTATTCATCTTCCCTTTCATATATACTTTTGTTTTTGTTTTCTCTCTCTCTCTCTCTCTCTCTCTCTCTCTCTCTCTCTCTCTCTCTCTCTCTCTCTCTCTCTAATGCTTTCTTTTCTCCTTCCTATAACACTTTTCACTCCCTTTCCACCAACAATGCATTCCCTCCCACCCTCCGTGTCCTTCCCCCTCCCACCCTGCAAGACCTTCCTCCTCCTGCTGCTCCCCATCTCCCTCCCTCCGTCTCCCTTTTCTCTCCTCCTCCTCCTCCTGCCCCAGGCTCGCAACATGGCTAAGCTGCCTCTCTGTTATACCGGTATTGAAGACACCACCTTCTCTCGGTAACAAATCGTCGCATTACCGGTAGCAAGAATGTTGTGCGCAGCAAAGCACTGTCTTCATCCCCGCGCCTCGCCTTCCCAAGTCGGAGGGACGTGAGAGAAATTTGAGACCATGTGTGCCGCCAATAACATCGAAAAATTTTGAGCTGAGAAGTCGAGAAAAATATGGCATGTTGCTGGTGGTGGTGGTGGTGGTGGTGGTGGAGCTATTTTTATTATCGCTATTATTATCATCGTCACTATCATATAATCTATTTTCTTACTCCGAGGAGGAAGAAGAGGTCAGTGTGGTGATCTGTACAGAGAGGAAGCTAACGGAAGACTATCAGCAAAGTTCTTTATTGTTATTTATTTATTTATTTATTTTTATTTCCAGCAAGTGACGCGTGGCGGCAGTCGGAACAGGGATTTTCCATTTTTTTATTATTCCATTTCACTGCACTGACCAAAAATGTATCCACGCCAATATCTATCAACCCATTCAGTTCGTTATATGTCTATCTATTTATCTGCGCCTCTATGCTGGCTGGCTGGCTGGCTGTGACATTTATATGAAAGGCACAGTTCTGGAAAATTATTCAAACTAACTATTTATTACACAACACTCATAATTGAACTGTTGAAAGCCTAGCGAGATTGCACTGTTAACTGCAAGGGGGTGGAATAATAAGTCCACTGCGTTGTGTGGCGTCGATGTAGTGGCGGTGGTCGTGGTCGTAGTTTCTATGTGGTGATGAATCTGTGGTCTTGAGAACCCGTAGTGATGGTGGTGATGATGGTGTTAGTCAGGATGGCGATTACGTGAGGCTGATCGGCATGTGAAGCGAAGTGATGGGGAAGGGAAGAGTTCTGGGCGAGGGAGCTAAGCTGCAGCGTGGTGCGTGACGGTGCTCCTCTGGCTGACGGAGAGGCGATGGTCAGCGCGGGGCACAGCAGGAAAGACATTGTTATTTGTTGTGGTGACTATGTTGATGGTCTTCGTGATGACGGTGGCTGCGGAAGACCAGAAGGAGGAGGAGGAGGAGGAGGAGGAGGAGGAGGAGGAGGAGGCTGTGAACTTAATTTAAAACGAGAAGCCCAGCTCCCTTCCCCCCGGCCTAGCCCAGGTCCTTTCCGCTTCCCGCCTCGTGGCCCCCGGGCGACAACACTGGCCGGGAGAATGAACCATAAAGTTTGGCGCGCAAATAAACGTGAAGGGAAGTGCTACAGGGAGAGCAAACACGGACATTCCGCACCTCGGAACGCAAGGAAAAACAGAAACATAACGCTATAAAAATAAACATTCGTATAAATACCATGTGCATTTGTACGTGTGTGTGTGTGTGTGTGTGTGTGTGTGTGTGTGTGTGTGTGTGTGTGTGTGTGTGTTTTACGTTCAAGAGGCAGTAGCAGAAGTAGTAACACCTGGCATCATACACACCAGATCCCCTGGCCGTCCCTCCCTGCACCACACACTGACTATTAACAGTATGCTGCCTTGCTACTGTTACTGCTGCTACTACTATTACTACTACTGCTGCTACCGCTTCTCCTATTGCTGCTGCTATTGTTGTTAATGCTGCTGTTGCTATTACTGTTGTTGCTACTGGCTGCTGTGCTGCTACTGCTGGTGCTGCTGCTGTACAAGGGCACCAGCAGCAACAACAACAGCAACAACAATTACTACAACCACTACTTTTATTACTACTACTATTACTACTACTACTATTACTACTACTACTACTACTACTACTACTACGACTACTACTACTACTACTACTACTACTACTACTACTACTACTACTACTACTACTGTGTTTACTACTACAGTATGTACTACTCTACTACTACTACTACTACTACTACTACTACTACTACTGTGTTTACTACTACAGTATGTACTACTCTACTACTACTACTACTACTACTACTACTACTACTACTACTGCTATTACCACCACCACCACCACCACCACTACTACTATTACTACTACTACTACTACTACTACTACTACTACTACTACTACTACTATTACTACTACTACTACTACTACTACTACCACCACCACCACCGCCACCAGTTGTTGTTATTGGTGTTGGAGCAGTAGCAGAAGCAGCAATAATTAGTTCACTAAGAGAAGTTTGAACAAAACACACGAACTCTCTAAGCATGACATCTTGAAAGATAAACCCTCTAACGATAACACCATTGATGATAATCGAGAGAAAACAACAGCACACCACAGGAAGGGAAAAGAAGAGAAGGGGAAGCTATGATAGTTTCTGCGCTGGTGAAATAAGTGTTCCACCTTCCTTGTGAGACTTCCCGCGCTCATCTAACGAAGGCTATTAAGTTTCGTTTGCCGCGGTTGAGTCATCTCTCAGTGCTGGATTCACTAACACACGACGAAGATAAGTGGCGCCTTGGGAAGTCTTTGTTGCATAAATAATTCGGTGTTTCTTGGATTGCTGGTGTTGATTACGGTGACGGTGACAATACTGGCGGGGTGTGTTGCTATTCGTGGTATTAGTGGTATTAGTGGTGGTACAAGTGAAACACGCATTTCCTTCTACATTTTCCCCCACCTCCCCTTTCTTCCTTACCTCCCCTGTCCATCTCCACCTTCTCTTTCCTCAGCCTTCCTTCCTCTCCCTTCCTGGTCTCACCACCTCCACCTATCCTGCAGTCCCTTTAGCCCCCGGGATGTGTATGCAAAGTGGGAGATTAAACGGAAGACCCGAGCTCTTCTCCCTCAACCCAATGTCAGAGCAATGACTGAGGAGTAAAATAACCGAAATAGGCAATGGAGGCGTGGCGGACAAAATTGTGGGACTAAAAAATAAAAGCGGAATTAGTTAGGGTCACTGAACAGGACTCGGGCCAGGACGGTGGAAGGGGAGGTGGACGAGCAAGGCAAGGAGTGAGCCTGGGCTGTAGGGGAGGGTGAGATCGGACAGGGCGAAACAAGGAAGGGAATACAGCAGGGCGAGGCGGCGTGGGCTTGTCTGGGGTTCAGCTCCTGAGCGGCGTGGCGAGAGGGGAAAACACCCAGCCGTTAAAAAATTCCACAACTTGAAGAAAAAAGAGAGAAAACTGCAGAGCATTTTATAAAGGAGAGAAAAAAAAAACTAGTGAATGGAAAATGTGTAAGGTTCTCTGGAAAAGAAAAAAATCGGTTAAAATAGTTCCCCATTTTTTGGTAGCAGGCGAGAAAAAATTGAAAAAAGCGCAGCATAAGCGGAATGAGTGGCCGCATTTAACGTGGACTTTCCCCACACTCAAAAGAAAATGACTAAAAACAAAACAAAACAAAACAAAAAAAAAATAATAATATGAGGTAAAGTAGTCTGAAAGAGGAAAGAAAGAAGAGATAAAAAAAAAAAAAAAACAGACAAACTCTTGAGAGTGAAGCACTTGGGTTGAAAGCTCTAGTGGGAATCAGTCTCTTTCAAGGAGAGTCTCAAAACAAGACAGAGGGAGCGGCGTGAGGGAGTGCGAGGGAGAGGGAGAGGGCGAGGGAGACGCGGAGAGAGAGGCCAGAAAGGTTATGATGTAACAGGAAGATGGCGAAGATATGAAACAGTAAAACCTTACTCATTTCCTGCCATAAAGCTTTCTAGTTCTTGGGAGAAGCTCATCGTGTGAAACTGACACTGGGAGAGGAGGGCGGGGAGTGGGATGGGAGGGGGAGGGAGATACACTGAAGACTGTAGCCTGAGGGAGGGAGGGCAAGTGTTTTCTTTCTGATGCTGCTGTCGTGCAAAGCGAGATTGACACTTAGGGGCATTGTGGGTCTTATCTCCTATTGCTGTTGCTGCTTCTTGTGTACTATAATTGTTGGTTGTCGTCGTCGTCGTTGTCATCGTCGTTGTTGTTTTTGTTGTTGTTGTTGTTGTTGTTGTTGTTGTTGTTGTTGTTGATGATCATGTGGTCATCAACATCATCGTCATCACCATTATGTTATAGTGATCATAAAACCCTTAGAAACTCTTGTTGGTAGGAACAGTACTCGTCAATTCACCTTTGGCAGGATGAGCAGCAGTGGTGGTGGTAGTCAGTGCAGGCGTGACACACATAATGGCCATAGTCGTGGTGGCGCGTGATACCGGTGACATTAGCAGGGCACTTAATGAAACAACAGTTACAGCATCAGGAACTACGGTACTGGTGTTAGTTTAGATGCTGGAGAGGCAGGGGTTGGTGGTGGTGGTGGTGGTGGTGGTGGTGGCGGCAGAGATGTGGGCGTGGGCGGGCAGGGTAGTGACGGCAGGTGTGTCAAGGATATGACTAGAAAATGCAGCCAGTGTTCCTTGAAGCAGCGGTGATGAGCAGCGCGGGGCGGGGCTCGGCGGGGCTCGGCGGGGCTGGCAGGCCTACTGAGCTGGGCGAGGGGCGGAGGCAACCTGTGTTACTGTGTCTAAAAAATCGCCGTCATTACCTCGCCTTCCTCTTAACCCATGCAAGGACTCACGCTGCTCCATGCGCTGCCTCTACTGGCCCGTCAACTGCCTGGCTAAATTAACGCCCCAAGGAATATAACAACTAAAGTCTCGCGCACAACACAGGAAACACTGCGGCTATTACACGAAGCATGAACGTTGATGGTGCATTCTGCGGGACAGCCTTCCGTTGTGTGCCAATTTGCTGATCCTTAAGCATTACAACATTGACTTCGTTGTTCGACTTTCAGGAAAGAAATAAAGAGCAGGCAAGCAACTTTCCTCCTTCCTCGTGGCTGCTGCAAACATAACATAGAAGGAAAATAATCAGAGAAGCTCTAGAAGAAACGAAAGCATCACCGCTCTCCTTTCTTTCAGTATGTAAACACCTGCACCACATTGCTCAACCAGTATATAAGTCATGGAGTGTTTATTGGCATAGGTCCGATAACCTGCAATACCTGAGCGTGGTGGTGCGCGGGGAGGCGACTCCTGATCCTTGGGTCTGAATAAGGTAAAATTAATTATAATGCCCGGCGTTTAATTAC
Source organism: Scylla paramamosain (assembly GCF_035594125.1). Lineage (NCBI taxonomy): Eukaryota > Metazoa > Arthropoda > Malacostraca > Decapoda > Portunidae > Scylla > Scylla paramamosain. Next base: position 10,942,130 of record NC_087167.1, on the reverse strand, counting down.
TACATGAAGATAAAATTTTTCATATGCAGTTTGTGGTCGAACAACAGATATTAATAGTAATTGTCGGTATTTCAAAGCGATATTCGTCCTGCGACACTACTTTTGGCGTGTGTGGTGGTAGAGAGAGAGAGAGAGAGAGAGAGAGAGAGAGAGAGAGAGAGAGAGAGAGAGAGAGAGAGAGAGAGAGAGAGGATCGTAAAATGAAATAAGAATGGTGTTTCGTAATGTTATGATATCTGCAGTGACGCTTTACTGCCGCCAAACAGGTTCGTTCGGCAAACAACACCGTAATAACTGTTTACTCATGACAGTACACATGCAACCTGAATACAGAAACAACTGAATTTTAACAGGCTATATCTTCCTCAGCTTCCAAATAAAACAGCTTTCCATTTCTAGTTAAAAAATATTCTGATGGGAACGAGTTACCTAAATAAATGCACGAATGAATCGCGTGGATAAATATGGAAGAGAGATCGCTATAGGTACACACACTATTTGAAACAAATATTAGCGAAAGCAAAATATTCGAAGACCAAATACTGGATATAAAACTAATTGATAGGCCAGAAATGGTTCAATTCCATGATTTTATTTCCACTCCTAAAATATTCACAAAACTGTTAGGTAAACCGCCAAGCTGGTACCTCGGGGCGCCCGGGGCCGTCAGTAGCATCACCCCCCTCCCTACCTCGGCGCCGTCGCCTTGCCTCTCATCCCTGGCGGGAGTGATTCTGCACACGTTCTGCTGAGGCAATAGCTTTCTATGTATTGGCCGCCATCAGTCACCAGCCCTCTGTCTTGGTTTATGAATGTCCATGTCCAAAATTTTATTGTAACAGTTAAAGTATGAGTGTCATTCAGAGATTACTTTGCCTTTATGCGTATTTTCCCCCATCATAAATAAAAAAAGAAGACAACTTTAGATATCGTCTTCTTACTCTTCTGAAGTACGAGTGCCGAGATTTACTGTAATTCAGAGTCTGTAAGTTTTACGTCTATTTCCACCTTAAGCTGTGCACACACGGTCTTCAGGCCATCTCGGCCTCGTCCCCAGCCATTCATCACCCTCCACTCGAGGCGCCATGACTCACGCGTCGCCGGGGAGGAAAAGCGTCATATTCGTCACGACGACACTGTTATCGATCCTTGTCCTGGGTCTTGGAGGGCATCGATTGCCATTAGTGGAGATCAGGCTGATGTATGTGAGGTCATTACAGCCATTATCTGGGGACATCACCTGCCTTTCCCTGTACCACCTTCCGGGTCTCCTTACCTCCTCCTCCTCCTCCTCTTCCTCCTCCTCCTCCTCCAACTGTCTTATATATATATATATATATATATATATATATATATATATATATATATATATATATATATATATATATATATATATATATATATATATATATATATATATATAATATACACACACACACACACACACACACACACACACACACATCAGCTTAATTTAAGCCTGAGATGAAGTGTGGTGAGGAAGAACAAGATGACTTTTCGTTAAATTCAGTAATGAAATCTCAGGAGTTCTCTCAGGGATGAACTCAGTTCGTGAAGTTTCTGTACTTCAACTACAGACTCTCCACACTCCTCTTGTCTGTTCTAGGCGATAAACCTTTAGTGATTACACTGATAGAATGTGTAAATGAAAGAATGGCCTAAAGATTAATAGAAATTCTCTCTCTCTCTCTCTCTCTCTCTCTCTCTCTCTCTCTCTCTCTCTCTCTCTCTCTCTCTCTCTCTCTCTCTCTCCGTGAGAGAGAGAGAGAGAGAGAGAGAGAGAGAGAGAGAGAGAGAGAGAGAGAGAGAGAGAGAGAGAGAGAGAGAGAGAGAGAGAGAGAGAGAGAGAGAGAGAGTGTGTGTGTGTGTGTGTGTGTGTGTGTGTGTGCATTTCCGCACAAAGTTACAAAGGTATGAACGAGAAATAACCATCGAAAGGGAAACGCACAAAGCAAGACAATCAATGGCCAGGGTCAGGCAGTACAAAGACACCCCATACAAGACTGGGTGCAAAACAGAACGCTGCCGGGAAAGCAATACCATTCGAGCTCAACAATTATCAAACCTGTCCATGTCTGTATTTGAAACCAATCTGTTATATATCTGAATACCACAAATGTCACCAGCCAAAACATGCCAGAGAGAGAGAGCTGATCATGAGCTAACGTGAATGTAGATTTTGAGTATGGATGCGCGTGGCTTTAGTGCTCATCTCCGTCTCATTGGCCTCTGAGCCTGTGGTGGATGATGTCTTTCACTCCGGGACAGGGAAAGTGCAGTATCCGAGGCTCTACACTCCACAGTTTACCTTTCCCAGGCGTCCCATTTATCGACCAACGCGAGGGAAGGATGAACGGCTGGGTGAGCTGTGTGTTGACTGCCCCTGCCCCTGAATCGAATCGGGGTAGCCAATCGCGCCAGCCGCTGTACAGCGTCAAGAAGAGATGCATCACAAATGGTCGTTGAGGCAAATGCAACAGTGCTGCACCATCGTGGCGAGTGAAAGATCTCCGACAGTTTATCATCCATTGACTAATCAAATAATGGAGACAGATGAAGAGCTGATAAGAAAAGTGAATAATAAGCCAAATGGGTCCCCACAAGCAGGCAAATAAAACAAGTCCTGAAATAGTTCAAGTACCCAAAAAGCCTGACAGTAGAGTAAGGAAGCTTTACAAACTCAGATAAAACAAAAAAATCATTGATTAGTTTTCCGTTTGGCAGATTTAAGGAATAAACACGAAAATAAGTAGGGAAGCCTGTGCAGTAAGACCGCTGGAGAATTAAGGGATAATCCTAATTGGCAATTTCGAAAGAGCATTAAGTATCGGGGAAAATGAAGCAACAGACAGCAAAAGAAGCAACACTGGCTGTGCATGAGAGCTGGGATGTAATTTCTTATAGGAAGTAATGAGGGCAGAGGTCTTGATTCCGCTCTTCTCTTCTGTTGTGGTGCGTCTGGAGGTGACAGGAGAATCAACAAGTGTCACGGGAGACGAATAAGCGAAAATGAAATGAGACTTTTACATTAAAAGTTCTCAGTGGGGGATGTCGGGAGTGACGTAGCTAGTGCGAACCTTAAAACTGAAGCTTTATTCAACTTAAGGCTAAATGGCTCTGCACAGAGGAGAACGTTTACCCACTGAACATAGTATCTGTTGAGTCAAAACCAATGAAACCATATTGTGAAGCAAAGCTCGAACCAAGTGAAACAAGTACTTACAAATTCATTAATTAACAAAACCTGAACAGGGCAGATCAAGATCTGGTGCATAAGAGGAGTGAAGCAGTGTGTGGCCGGAAGAGAAGTGTGTTGTGTAAGGCTGTGTGCATATGACCACTGCACCCAACATTATGTGAAAGACAATGCTCATAACAGGAATTACAAAAAGAAATTTCACAGTACCTTTACTTGCTTACCTTCATCATTTATGAATGGAGCGAGAACCTGGTGATACCCAATATCTCAAAACCTATATTCCTTTAGAGCTACACGCAGACAAAACCGAATCCCCGCCGTTCGTTAATAACATTCAGCTGATCCTCTCCCGCACGCCGAACATTCCTGGTAGGTCCACTAAAAAATCCTAATTGGAAATTTCATATCTCAGCTCTTGCTAAATCAGTTTCCATGAAGCTAGGAGTTCTCCCCTTTCCTAACTGCCAGCTCTACACCAGGGCCTCGTCTGAATGGAATGTGCCTTTCATGTGTAAAATATTAATTTCTTAATATAAGTGATTAGAATGTTACCGTATCAAGCTTCATCAACTCTCTCCTTTGTTGAGTCTCTTCAACTTGATTGTAGAGCTGCATTTCTTGTTGCCTTTTAATATTATATACATGTTGTTGGTTACTGCCGTTTGGACTCGCTAATTGCCTGGTAACTATTTTTTCCCTTGGTTGCACTGCACATAACTTTCTCGTAACTGTCATCGTTACTCTGACGATCTTACTTAGTAACGCAAAAGTTGCCCAGTACATTTTTTCATAATTTTCACTGGCAAACTCTGACCTTGGTTTTCAAGAACTTTCCTAATTTGTTGCTTAGGCAGCGGCGTTTAGCGGTCTTCTACCTCTACATATATTTATCGTGTTGAAGATTTTCGCAGATCACCTTCTTCAACTAAAATTATTGCATTTCAAGGCACAGAGAACTTTAAGACTGTTATTAATGCTTTTCCTGTCTAAGTTATTATTGAGAGTGTAAAACATATTGTCTACAGTATTGCTAAAGAAATTTCAAGGTATAAGATTGTCTATCTGGCATTAACACTGCATGGAATATCGATAACCCATAAACACTCTTGAGTGACCGACACGACATAAGTATCTGGAGTACTATTTTCCGAGACACTTACGAGAAAGCATCTAGTACGATAACAGCACAATGCTAAGGAGAGAAATCCAAGACGGAAACGAAAGTGAGATTCTGTAGAAAGGTAATTGGAAAACTAGAAAAAAAAAATCTAATGCAGTGAATACTTCTGAAATATGTAATGGATTGGTGTGAGAGAGAGAGAGAGAGAGAGAGAGAGAGAGAGAGAGAGAGAGAGAGAGAGAGAGAGAGAGAGAGAGAGAGAGAGAGAGAGAGAGAGAGAGAGAGAGAGAGAGAGAGAGAGAGAGAGAGAGAGAGAGACAGAGAGAGAGAGAGAGCATATATGATATGGGAGAGATTTGGGGAAAGGTAAAATATTGGTCACTTCGGAAAGAAACCTTGGCAATATAAGGAGCCTTTTTGCTGACACAATACAAGAACTCCATTGAGAAAAAAAGGAATTCTGAGTCTCACTGATAAAATGGACGCAATTGCGTTATCATTCACTCCAAAAAGGAAGACTGATGGTGGTCAATAGGAAGAAATGCACAAAACTCGCTCCAGCTTTAGAACGGAAGAGTTGGCAAAAAGGTCACTGGACTAAGGAATAATTGAGCTCATGTTGATGCCGCCTGTCGCTCACCGACCGGCACGATGCGAGGCGGGACGTACGAACACACCCACCCACCCACCCACACACACACAGACACACACACACATATATCTATCTATCTAGTGTATATATATATATATATATATATATATATATATATATATATATATATATATATATATATATATATATATATATATATATATATATATATATATATATATATATATATATATATATATATATATATATATATGAGGGAATGTATTTTGTGAATGGCATTGCCGCAGCGTGAGGGACGGTGGTGACGTAGAGTGTCATGATTCATAACGTCCCACTCGTCAGCTCAGTCTTTGGGAATGACAGGTGTGCAAACAGTGAAATGATTATTTCGAGGTATTATCAAATAAATAAATCTGTGTGACGTACAAAGGCAATCAAGCACACGCGCTTTAGTGTGTCTGGTACTGTTCTGGTTCACGTCGGCGGCTGCTGCTGCGCGGCGTGTTGACGGGGACACCGTGACATTCAGGTGATCAGTGCCGCGTGAGGAATTAAGAGCATTTCACACCTGTGGTGACTTTTTCCTCTGCCGTCTTGCGCATCGCTGTGTCTTGTATTTACAATTTTATTCTGAATGCAAATTTCACATTTTGTTAAATTCAGTAAATGCTGATACAATTAAAAATATAAGAAACTGCAAAGATTCTCAAAAGAAAGCTTTACCTTCCTCGGTGAAAAAAAAAAATTCTATCTGGAGCCATTACAACCTGAGGAGAGGCCGCCTTCCTTCCTGTCCTCGATCACCATCCGAGACACGACGCCTTCCATGGAACACGATAATCGATCAACAAAATACTCTGTCACTCGCTCCGCTGCCACCAGAGGAGGGGACGACGAGAAGGGCGTGCTTTCCAGGCCTGGGCCGTTGGAGGTATTCTGTGCCTTAAGGCGAGGTAAAACATTTTGAAGCGAACAGGAAAAAAGGATAATAATCTTGTAAAAAGTAAGGTAATATGAATCACGTACGCGATAAAACGTTCGTCTCTCAGCAATGAGTGCGAGAATGTAATGCTGGTGTGCAGGGGAGAGCACCCGCTAATAATACTGTCTTGCAAACGTTCAGTACATAGCAGGGAACTAAGCTGGCTATAGATTACCTTCATAATCTCATCACCTCATAAGGATGATGAGAAAACGGAGGATAATCAAGTCACGTGATGGCTAAACGGGAGGTCATATAGCATAAGATGACTCTGAGGAGTTAGCTTCAGGGAGAGGAAGAAGAGAAGGAAGGAGAGTGGAGCCGCTAAGGGAGAGGCCTCGTAAGACTTTTCAAAACCTCCCACTAGAGAACCCCGAAAAGTATTCTCCTCGCAGGAACCATTACCCAATTCCATGGCAACCTTGCCCTTACCAGGGATGAGGGCGAACCGCACGAACCGATAAGGGCAGGATGAAGCCTCTTTCTCCGCCGGTGCTCTGACGCTGAGGGAATGTGATCAGGCGGTCAGCGAAGTGGTGAGGGGGTGTGGGACCAACCAGGCGGGCGCTCCTCATGTTCAGCGCCTCCCAATGTGTGTGTGTGTGTGTGTGTGTGTGTGTGTGTGTGTGTGTGTGTGTGTGCGTGTGGATCAATACCAAAATAGCCCAAAGAAAAGAGAACGGTGATAACTACAAAACATGAAAGTACCGCCAGAAATAGAACAGAAACCCTAAGAGCCACACAGCCAATACTCGGATAAAAGAGTGGCCCACGCAACGAAAAGATGAGAAAAAAAAAAGACAGAGAAGAATAACTGCCATAACAGACTCTAAGCAAATCTAATAAGGAAACCACGACACGGACGGGAAAAAACGCGTGAAGAAAATAAAACTCTACTACATAATGTGTTACTGTGTTTCCTCCTTAGCTCCCTTCTCCTTCCTCTTCCTTTCTTCCCTTCTCCTTCTCCTTCTCCTCAGCCTCCTCCTCCTCCTCCTTCTCCCAGCGCTAGAAACTCGCCTCAAGCAGCGGTAAATAATGGTGTCACATTCGCCTTAGACATTTATTCGTTCCCGAAGAGAATTTATGATCGGAATTTAATGAAGCCACGACCTTAGAGTGAACAACAACAACAACAACAACAATAAAGAGAAACTAAAAAAATAACAAAAGAAAAAACAACATAAAGAGCAAAGAAAAATAAATATGTGCTATGTAAAGACGAAAGAAAGGAAGAAGTGAAATGACCAATAAAAATGTGTATACGTGTGTGTGTGTATGTAGGTGATGGTAAATATTATGAGTCTGTATTCTTGGCAGCCGTGTGTGAGGTAATGTGATTCCGTGCCGGGAATATTAGTGAGAACAAGAGAGGGAGGCAAAGTAGGAGGACGGGGGAGAAGAGACTGATGGAGCGAGAAAAGGATGGGGGAGGAAAGTGGAAGAAGAATACCAGGGAGGAAGAAAAGAAGCAGGGAGGAAAGGAGCTAATATATGAGGAGGGAGGGAAAAAAAAAGTGGTCTGAAGCATGAAACTATGGAGGAATGGAGGGAGGAAAGGAGAAAAATATGAAGGAGGAAGGAAGGAAGGAAGGAAGGAAGGAAGGAAGGAAGGAAGGAAGAGAGAGGGTGATGAAACGAGGAACAAGGAAAGGAAAAGTTGCTGGAATAAAAGAGAAAGGTAAGGAGAGGAAGGCAAAGGGAGTGAAAGGGAGTGAGTAACGTACAGAAAGAGAAAAGGAAGTAAGAGAGAAAGAGGAAGTGAGATAATGGATGGAGGAAGAAAGGAAGAGGGAACACGTTAGGAAGAGTAGAGATGGGATAAACACGACTATAGATTTACTTGAGTGACACCTTTGATCTGATAAGGGGAGGTTCTCCATATTGTTGGCATGTACTTCACTAACATACTTTTCATAATGTGTGCGTGTGTGTGTGTGTGAGAGAGAGAGAGAGAGAGAGAGAGAGAGAGAGAGAGAGAGAGAGAGAGAGAGAGAGAGAGAGAGAGAGAGAGAGAGAGAGAGAGAGAGAGAGAGAGAGAGAGAGAGAGAGAGAGAGAGAGCATATATGATATGGGAGAGATTACGAGAGAGAGATATGGAAGAGAGAATACGACAAACATTGCACGTTGCTATACAAGCGTTGCCAATATATTTGTAACTATCGATACAAAGAAGAAGAAGAAGAAGAAGAAGAAAAGAAGAAGAAGAGGAAGAAGAAGAAGAAGAAGAAAAAAGAAGAAGAAGAAGAAATATTAAAAGACGAAGAAAAAGAAGAGGAAATTGAAAAAGAAATTCATTGATAATAATAATAATAATGATAATAATAATGATAATAATAATAATAATAATAATAATAATAATAATAATAATAATAATAATAATAATAATAATAAAAATAACAACAACAACAACAACAATAATGATAACAGAGAAGAAGAACAAGAAGAAGAGAGCAAAAGAAAATAAGAAGCGAGAAAAAGAAAAAAAAGAAGAGATGGAAAAGTAGGACGAGGAGGAGGAGGAGGAGGAGGAGGAGGAGGAGGAGGAGGAGGAGGAGGGTAAGTAGGCACTGGATGAGAAAGATGAAGAAGAAGAAGAAGAAAGGGCACGTCAAACAACAAACATAAGCCTACACTAACCCACTCATCCACACACACACACACACACACACACACACACACACACACACACGGGCGGAAAAATGCCAACAATTCTCACAAAACGAGGAATGATAGACTTATTACGGATAGCCACGTCCTTGCTCCCTGTCCACCTCTCCCCCCAACATTTCATTACATCTACTGCCTTCTTCTTCCTTCCCTTCCTTCTTCTCTATACCTCCTCCTCCTCCTTCCTTCTTCCCTTCGTTTCTCCTCTATACCTCCTTCTCTTCCTCATTCCCTTCGTCCTCCTTTGTACCTCCTCCTCCTTTCCCTTCATCCTTTCGACTTCTCTCTCCTTCCTCATTCATCCTTCCCTGTACCTTCTCCCTTTCCTTCCTTCCGTCTTCCTCTTCCCCTATACCTTCTCCTTCCGCCTTTTCTTCCTTCTTCCTTCCCTCAGTCTTCCTCTCCTCCTCTCCCCTCCTTCCTACTCCGTTTTGTTCTCTCCTATACCTCCTCCTTTTTTCTCCTTCTCTTCGTCCTTCTCCTTCTTCTCCTTCTCTTACCTCCTCCTCCCTTTCTCACACAACTTTCTTCCCTTTCCTTTCCTGTGTTACTTAAGCCTCAACCTCCTCTCTCTCTCTCTCTCTCTCCTCTCTCTCTCTCTCCTCTCTCTCCTCTCCTCTCTCTCTCTCCTCTCTCTCTCTCTCTCCTCTCTCTCTCTCTCTCTCTCTCCTTCATCCTCCTCTTCTCTTTCTACCAGGTTCCTCGGAAAATGATGAGAGAGATAAAGGCTGTGCTTCCTTCTCAGCAGGTCATTAGCAGGCCGCGTAATGTGCACGAAATTGCTTGGCTGCTTGTGGTGGGGGAGGGAGAAAAGTAGAGAGGAGGCGACACGAATGAAAGGAAGCAAGGAAGCAAGCAAGTAAGAAGGAAAAATAGGGGCGGTGGGGGCAAAGGTAAGGATGATGGAGGAGGGAGGGAGGAAGGACAGGAAAAAAGGGGGTGGTAGGGAATGCTGTTATGGGAGGACACAATGTGGGAAATTTTAATGATAGTGGATGAGGCGAGGAAATTCGACAAGAACCACCACAGCCTCCGCCACCGAAAAAGAAAATTGAGGAATGGATAAAAAATGAGTGAGTTATGAAGAGAATTTAAATGAAGGTATAAATCAGGTAAAGAAAACTGAATTGAAAAAAAAAAGACTGGAAAGATGAGAAGATTTTCCCTTTTGGAGTTTGTGTTACACAGAGAGAGAGAGAGAGAGAGAGAGAGAGAGAGAGAGAGAGAGAGAGAGAGAGAGAGAGAGAGAGAGAGAGAGAGAATAAATTCCACTGATCAATAGCAAAAGAGTAAAAGAGAGAGAGAGAGAGGGAGAGGGAGAGACAGGGAAAAAGGGTGAATTTCCGAGGATTCCCTGACCGCTTACCTGTCCAGCGCCTCACTCACGCTATAATGGCTCCACTTTAACGTAGATTAGAGTTGCTAGTCCACTGGAGACTGAGGCGGCGTGTAGGGAACATGGAGAGAGGGAAGTGAACAAGAGGAAGCGGGATTATAAGGCAGCATCCCACCTATTATTACCTTCTTGTGGCATGAAATCAAATATATATCACTGTTTCGTTGGTGGTGGTGGTGGTGGTGGTGGTGCGTCATGTTACTATTTGCGTATTTATGAACCTCCTTCCCGAATCCTCTCCACGTGAAACATCAGTGAAATGTGCTCCTGAGGAACCGTGAAGGAGCGGCCGAGCATCGAGAGCAGCGGAGAGGAGGTAATGGGGCACGGTGAGAGGTTGTAAGAGCAATGGTGGCTTGGAACTGGTAAGAACAGCAAAAGCAATAATAATAGTAGTGATAATAATAATAATAATAACAACATTAGTGGTAGAAGCAGCAGCAGCAGCAGTAGTAGTAGTAGTAGTAGTAGTAGTAGTAGTAGTAGTAGTAGTAGTAAAGTGGTACATTCCAGAAGGAAAGTAAAAACGAACCCTTAAAACGTATTTTCACAACTAAACTCAAGCCAGCGCACTGAGCAGAATAGCGAAGAAATGGCGAGGAAACACACCATGAGCCTCACCTGACCACTAAGTGTGTGTGTGTGTGTGTGTGTGTGTGTGTGTGTGTGTGTGTGTGTGTGTGTGTGTGTGTGTGTGTTGAGGTCTGGAGGCAAACCTGACGATGCTGACTCAAGGAAAGAACAGCAAATACTCTACACCTGTTGATCTGCTCGTGTGTGTGTGTGTGTGTGTGTGTGTGTGTGTGTGTGTGTGTGTGTGTGTGTGCTTACATGAGTCATGGAATCATTATAATTTGCAATTGTGATCATTCTCAAATTAATTAATTTTTACATAATCCGCAAAAAAAAAAAAAAAGAAAAAAACGAGAGTTGCGTTCCATAATTGCGTTTTAATAAATCGCTTTCATATCTAAACGAAATCAGGGAATCGCATTATTTATTTTTTTTAGTTCAGCTCCTCCTGTAATTTGCGGGACACGAAAAGATTAATATAATTACACTGTCGTAGCCGCGTCTTTTCCGCGATGAATGTTGTCAACCCCATTATGTGAGAGAATTGATGCGCCCACCCATTAGCATTGCACTTTGTCCACAGACCCGCTGCACACCCACACTGGGAAATTATCGTGCCAAATAACTCTCTCTCTCTCTCTCTCTCTCTCTCTCTCTCTCTCTCTCTCTCTCTCTCTCTCTCTCTCTCTCTCTCAAAACATAAAAAAAAAACTCACACACAACGAACTGTGCATCTATTTATCTTTTTCTTTTGATCTAGCACACACACACACACACACACACACACACACACACACAGCCAAAACTAATAAAACATTAAAATACAGTGCAAAAAAAAATCGATGGTGACACTTCGTTCTCGTTAATTTGTTACTAAAAATGTGTCAAAAGAAGAAAAAAATAATTTACAAGATTCAGGATACCTAGTTGTCTTCACCATAGGAAAACCCTCGCTGCTGTGGATGTTCCTGTACGCTGCCAGCATATAGTGTGCGAGCAAGGCTGACATATATTGAGAGTCGAAGTATTGGAAGTCACGCTTGCGTCAACACGACCATCGCCCACTTGACCATTGATGGGAAATTCAGAGGTAATTGAAGTATCTGATTGGAGACGATGCACTGGGTGACGGAACAAAGACCAACTCTACTCGTGACTGAACACTTACTAGTCAATAAAATGAATGAAAGAGCAATATACTGCACGTTATCAAAATACATTTCATTAAATTTAATTAGATCATTATACGTCATTAATTTCACACAGAACAATATTTACAGCTTGAATTGGGAGCTAATCCATATTTTTTTTTTATTTAATTGTGCATGAATCTGGTGTGTATGTGTGTGTGTGTGTGTGTGTGTGTGTGTGTGTGTGTGTGTGTGCAAACGAAATAAAATAAATAATATGAGGAATGAAGTCGGGGATGGGTAAAAGGCCACTAGTGAAGGGTGACGGAGAGACACAGCACGCCTTGCCACACTGGCTATCGGCAGGGACGCACAGCGGTGAACTTGTATTATTGTGTCCAGTCCATTAGTACTTAAAGATGATG
>NC_087167.1:10900000-10925000 GCF_035594125.1 Scylla paramamosain | reverse complement strand
ACTCTCCCTCATCTTCGCTTCCCTCACTCTCCAGACTCTCCCTTTCATCACACTTCCTCCCCAAACTTACCCAACATCCCAAGTTCTCTCTTTCTCCCACAAGAATTCCGTATCCACCTGGCCTCCGCATTCCTCATAAACATAATTATATTTCTTGATTAAAAATAACGTGAAACTGACTGCATAAAACATTTAGCCGTTATTAATTAGCTGCAGCTGAACGCCCGCCGCCTGAATGTCACTGTGTGGATGACAGTGAGGACGAACGGATGAACGGTGGACGTGCGGAGCGATGGATGGGTGGACGGGCACTTCACTGCCACTCTGAGTGCTGGGATGCCTCGGGGGGACGCAGCTATAGTCATTTTCCACTTTCGACCTCAGTGGTGCCTAAAACGTAATGGTGTAGGCTGAAGAGCGCCGCTGAGGAAGGCGCCAGCGAGCTCATGGAAGTTAAGGGCACATTCACCTCTGGCAAAGATGATAGGCGTCCTGGATAAAGACTGCGGGCGCTTGGTTTTACCGGTGGATTCGTTATACGTTCTTATGTGTGCCCATTGTCCACTGAGCTGCTGAAGTGCCGTGCAGCGTGTAGGCACGAGGAAAATGGAAGGAAGTAGGCGTGGAAAGTTCTTGGGACTTGTAGGCATGTGAAGGATGAGGACAAACTGGAGTGGAAAGTGCAGAGGGTATGTAGGCATGCAAAAGATGAGGAGCAGCAAGCGTGGACGCGAACAGCCGGAGCGTTAGAATAAAAAAAAAAAAAAAAAAAAAAAAAAAATAAAATAAAATAAAAAACGCAAGAAATGGGAGAAGCATCATCATCAGCAGCAGGAAGGATAGGAGCAAACTTGGAGGTACCTGAGTGTGAGAGCAGGAGAAGGTGCAGAGAAAGGCACGAGGGAGCGGGGAAAGATGGAGTGAAGATGGACGCCCCTGGGCTGGCGTGCATCACCTCCGCTCGTTGAGGTTGACGATGCAAGACATTCTGAGGCACCCGAGACTCATCTGGGTACGGCATCTTGAGCGCCGCCGAGAGCTTCCTTTCACCTTCCTCTTCTTCCTTCTTATTCCTTTCTTTTCTTCCTCTTCGCCTGTTCACGTTATTATTATTATTATTATTATTATTATTATTATTATTATTATTATTATTATTACTACTACTACTACTAGTAGTAGTAGTAGTAGTAGTAGTAATGGTAGTAGTAGTAGTAGTAGAAGTAGTAGTAGTAGTAGTTACAGTAGTAGCAGCAGCAATAGTATCATCATTATGAACATGGTCATAGTCATCATCATCACCATTAATGGAATGGATTTAACACTAGTGATGATAATGTAGAACACTGTAGAGAAAATGAGACAAATTGTATGGATGAATAACTGTTACAGATAATTCCTGGCTAAATAACTCTTATCCAGTACGTGTAAGGTCGGGATGTATTAGTTATGGGACGACGAACGTTTTACTTTATATATATTTCCCTCTCTCTCTTTGTACAGGAACTCGTCAACATAACAGACATACCTTTATCGCAATCATCCTCTTCATTTTTTACTAGTTTCTAAGGAAAAGTCACCTTACCTTGAAGATTTCCTGTCACACTTGACGCGATACAGGTTTATTAATAGCAGTAGTGGTGGTGGTGGTGGTGGTGAGAGCGTGTGTGTTTGCGTGGGTGGGTGGGCGCACGTGCGTGGGGTTTTCATCAATCATAAATCCCTGCTCGAAAACAAAATATGATTCCCAATTAATCGACAAAAAATATTAAATACGTTTTGTAAGCCGTGCAATCCTAGCTCCACAGAAACACACACACACACACACACACACACACAGAGTTACGAGGGGAGAGCTTCGGTAAAGTAGCATAGTTCCCATTAATATTAACATTACCATTACCTAAGACAATGAATAATGCAATCAGCCATTCAGTACCTACATAACTTAGCCACAAAGTTACGTACAGAACTGTCTCGTAGTACATATAGCTCACCACTTGGAAATGCCTGAAGTAATCGTGTAGTAATCACCAGCCTATAGACGGCGGAGGAAGACAAGACGCTCAGACACTCCCTATTATGCACCCTCTGGAGACACGCATGGGAAATGGACAAGAAATGAGGACTTGTAGCAATGAAATGCATCCATTCTTTTCCTTCCTCACAAATCTGTCTTTACTGAACAACAGATACGTGTCTAACCTTTTTCATCTTCAAATTTGCCCTTTTCAATCAGAAATTTATCCTTTTCCAACACACATCCGCACAGTAAGTCTACATTCACTTCGCATCCGACACTAAAAAAGCAGGGTAGAAAAAAGTATACGAGACATAATATTATCTGCCGTATCTAATCTACCCTTGATCTACTCTTCTTTTCTGAGAGTTCATTTATTGATTTTAATTTATTGATCTATTTATTCACTAATTTTACTTTCATAAGCTGCGCATAATGAAATGCAAGACACACATCGGTATTTTGAATAAACGGCTTCAATGAAAAATTAAGCCAGTGGGGGAAAATGACAGAAAACAGGCAATTAATATAAATTATATATAGAATGCAGAAAAAAAAATATGATCAAAGAATTACAAAACAGGAAATAAAAAAAGAGAAACCATATTGGAAAACGAGAGTAAAAAAAAGCCTCAAAAAACATCAACACGTTAAAATAAATAAAAGATTTGATTGGTGACATCTAAAGGTAGAAATTATATTTTGTTTTGGTATGATCGGTGTGCCGGAAGTGCCAGCGATAGTTTTACTGCGAACAGAATGGCGAGTGATGACCTTTTAGCGAGGTAAAGCGCCGCCCGTACTCGTACTGCGTAGTTAACTGTATCAAAAGGTTCCCTCTAATTTGATAAAAAACATTATAGAAAATGTCTCGTGCCTAGCTTCTTTTTTTTTCTTAACTAAAGGAACGACATATCGATAAAACTTGCTCATCTTGAGTGTGTCGACTTATTTCCTGTCTCGTGTGTGTGTGTGTGTGTGTGTGTGTGTTTCTTGTCGGGCCTAATATTCTGCCATCTTTTCTACTCAGCTACGCGTCCACTCACTCCTAAAAATTCTTAAAATAACACAACTAGCCTCAAAATAATGATATATTTGCATACGTGCATTATGCAGGCAGTTTTGGAATATAAGTCATACGCATGATGTATTTATTCTATTTTTTTAACAAGGAAGACGTAAATATATACAATATTTTGCTTGAAATAATAACGAGACATTAATTCTTCATTACTGTCACGGCTCCTGTCACACGAGCGTGTTTCCACGCTTGCGTAGGCCAGATCATCTTTGGACGCTTCCTGGCATATCCAAACACGGTGCAGGATACAAACACACGGGATTCAATAAGGGGTTCACGCCAGGAGGGTAGGTCAGAATTCACACGGATGGAGATGCTACAGGCGCGCCCCTTTATGCACGCACCTTCTGCTGTGGCGCACCTCGTCAGGAGACGAGACAGAGCATTCACTCACACGTAATTATTATATGTTCGAGTATTTTTTTTTCTCAAGTATGTTCTGCATTTATTTACTCTTTATATTGGAAATTAAATAAATATATTTTTTCCTTTTTTTTTTTATTTGCACAGGAATTCAATTCTTTCCTTTACGTCCATCATAATAAAAAAAAAAAAAAAATGAAAAAAAAAACAGACCCACTTCCCAGGAAGGGAACACAAGAGTCACCAGGCGGCAAATCGTGTCCGTCGCACGCACTCTTCCGCCCCACTCACTGTTACGCCGCTGCGCGACAACAGACTTGTGTGTAGGAGCCTCAGCCCGCGTGGGTGAAAATCAGCCTGGTCAGACAGGTCATGATTGTCTAGTAAGTGGACAGGAATTATACGTGACTGGTTCGTGTTCAGCTTGCCAACATAAGCACGGACAACCCGCGCCTCCCCTCTGCTCCATCCCTCACGTGTACGCACCGCGGCGGCCTCGCTGTAATGAAGTACATCACTGAAAATTTTATTAAAGACTATAAACGTACTTTTTATTTACTCATTTATTTCTCTGTCTATATATTCATCTATAAGTTCATTATTTTTTCCTTTTCTTTCATGTTCCTGAATTCACATACTCAATTTAATTACGTTTTTGCCAAGGAATGCCAACTAAAAGAAGGAGGGACAGCCAGAGAACTTGATGAAGAGACGAGACAAATTCTGGTGTGGTTGCATAAACAAATGTGTGGCCGACGGATGAGTGAAGGGTGTGGTGACCTTTGTACTGCACTGGGACTGTAGAGGATGATAATGATGATGATGATGATGAGTTTTTCATATTTATTCCTCATTGGGAGTTTCACATATGGGAACGCCCTATATCGAGAAGCGTGCAAATATGTTACCAGAAAAAAAAAAAAAACGTATCTTGAAGCACATATGTGATTGAACAGTACACGAGTCATGTTTGTAGCCTTCATTACTCCTTTATGTGTACTGCGTCACTGGGCAGGCCGACCCGTCACTACGCGTGCTCTCAGGCCGCTGTTGATCAAGTGTTCAAATAAAGCATACTGCAGAAATTCAAGTGAATAAGTAAATAAATAATAAAGAAACAAAGGAAAAAAATGAAGATAAAATGAAATGAAAAGGGTTTGTGAAACTACCATTATCACAAAAAAATGTACTTGTGCTGAATATTTTGTAAAGTTTCGTCCTCAGGAGAGTATAAAAATTTCCACACTTCTTTTCACATTTATTTCACATTTTCCAAGAGCTTAATGTGGTTCTGATGCTCCGGATCCATTATGAACACTGATCCTGCTTTGTGGTCGTGAGAGATCATCGAAAAAAAATATTTATATATATACTCGTATATATATATACAGGGTGTCTCAAAAAAATGTACTCACTCTTAGAATTATGAGAAAACCTTTATTTAAGGACATAGAGTGAAATGAAATAGCATCGAATACATGAGACAAATGTGTTTGAAGAATCATGTTTGCGAATGTTCAAATTGATGACCATTATTGTCCAGATAACGCTGATAACGCGCACCAAGGGATTCGCAAACGTCGCGAAACATGTCATTAGGAATATCACGACATTGTCTTTCAATTTCTAATTTCAATGCATCAATTGTCCTTGGTTTGTTGGCATAAATGTTGTCTAAATGGTGTCCTGCAAATCCTCACGTAACAATTGAACGCCATGTAAACTTACCAGGAGTAACAGTGTGGTGTGGAATATCCGCATTGGGCATCATAGGACCTTTCTTTTTCAACGAAACTGTCAATGGTGAGAGCTACCTCAACTTGCTTCAGGAATTTGTTGGTCCACAAATTACAGAGATGTTTGGTGAAGACAGCGACATTTACTTTCAGCAAGATGGAGCACCTCCCCACTACCATCGCGATGTACGAGCTTACCTTGATGCAGTGTTTCCTGACACAAGGATTGGACGAAGGGGCCCCATTGAATACCCTGCGCGTTCCCCAGACCTAACACCCATGGACTTTTTTTTATGGGGATACTTAAAAGACAACATTTATGCCAACAAACCAAGGACAATTGATGCATTGAAATTAGAAATTGAAAGACAATGTCGTGATATTCCTAATGACATGTTTCGCGACGTTTGCGAATCCCTTGGTGCGCGTTATCAGCGTTGTCTGGACAATAATGGTCATCAATTTGAACATTCGCAAACATGATTCTTCAAACACATTTGTCTCATGTATTCGATGCTATTTCATTTCACTCTATGTCCATAAATAAAGGTTTTCTCATAATTCTAAGAGTGAGTACATTTTTTTGAGACACCCTGTATATATATATATATATATATATATATATATATATATATATATATATATATATATATATATATATATATATATATATATATATATATATATATATATATATATATATATATATATACGAGTATATATCCCTTGGCTTTTCTACAAACATCAAGATAACATTTTCCTGTATATATGCACTATTTTTTTTCTCTTTTTTAATAATTTTGCAATAGTTTGTCCCGCAGTGAAAGTAATGACTTGTTATGGATGTTGGTGTTAATGGCCCAGCATGCATCACGGCGCCCCATATAACGAACTCGTAGTATCACACTTATTTTTCTTCTCTAACTAAGCCACACTATTTTCATATACTGTCATGCTTGCCCGAAGTAAATTTTCCTCACGAATATCCCACCTTCAATATTTCCCCCAAATAATTCCTCTATGATGAATCTGATAAGTTAAGGAGGGGGAAGAATTTATCATCGGGGAAATGATTTTGAGATTTTCACTGAAGGATCTTTCTTTAGTGGAAGACTGCTTAGGTACGGCGTAGACTTGTGTGTGGCAGTGATCAGAGGAGCTGGAGTACGCAGTCACACGTGCTATGCTGGGCACGCACACTGATAGGAGGAGGAGGAGGAGGAGGAAGAGGCCACATGTGAAGACGTTCCAAGCCAGCGTGGCGCGGCAACACATCAACCTCCACTCATTTCAAGGAAACCATTTTCATGCAGCGGAATTATAGTGGCTGGTGGTGGTGGTGGTGGTGGTGATGATGATAATGATGGTACTTGTTTTGTGCGTAGCCATGTTATACTAGGCAGACGAAGACCTCAAATAGCAGCATGAATAATAATAAAATGTTCATATTTAAGAATAACTTTTCGTGATACACTTGCTATAACCACATGAAATTAAGTTATGTAGGTAAACAATTCACTGTTATGAGGACTGCCACTGCACCACCACATTGCTCTTCCCTGAGAAAGTTGCAAATACTTTACCAGGGCGCTCCGGTGATTTGCTGAGTCTCCTGATGGGGGCCATCACTTGGAACAATCTCGTCTTACTGTGCAGGAGTAAGACTTGTGATTCTCCTACGAGCAACGAAGAGATAAATTAAAATGATCTGTCAATCTCTCTCTCTCTCTCTCTCTCTCTCTCTCCTCTCTCTCTCTCTCTCTCTCTCTCTCTCTCTCTCTCTCTCTCTCTCTGACAGTAATTTCTTCTATTTTGCTATAACAAGTAACAAAAGTATAATTGGTCTTAAGTACATCACTGAAAATGTATAAATGATATATATATATATATATATATATATATATATATATATATATATATATATATAAATATATATATATATATATATATATATATATATATATATATATATATATATACATATATATATATATATATATATATATATATATATATATATATATATATATATATATATATATATATATATATATATATATATATATATATATATATATATATATATATATATATATATATATATATATATATATATATATATATATATATATATAAGTATATTACCGTAAATGTATAAAAGATTGGCTTGGGTAAATTTTCATTAAGTGCATCTGCTAGTTGAGGTGTACACAGAGAGACAATACTTAAATACCGTTCACTAAACATTTAGAAGGATCTTTTTTATTTACTTAAATAATTTTTCGTGTTATTTGCGAAACAGCACAATAACAGTGTACACTACCGTACTTTTAGTCACGTATATTGCTATCTTTTCCTTTCACTGGCACCCATGAAAGACCTCTCTCTATACGTATTTTTAAGTCTAAAATAAATGGAAGGGAGGTTTAGAGAATATTTCTATCTACAAAAAAAAAAAACAGGTATTAGCCTCAGCATAGGGTAAGCTAAAGAATATAAAAGTTACCTACTCGCGCAGGATATTAACAATAGTTTTCCTAGCAACTCTTTAAAATGTGCTCAGGAAAATGTATTCTTCAGAGTTATCACTTTGAAAAAAAAAAAAAAAGCTTAAGTCGTTTCGCTGAATTCAACAGAAGCCGAAATTTTAAGAAAACATCAAAGGGAAGATAAAGATTAACAGAAAGACACAATTTCCGTAAATGTGTATTACTGAAATAAAGAGGTGAGAGAGAGAGAGAGAGGAGGAGAGAGAGAGAGAGGAGAGAGAGAGAGAGAGAGAGGAGAGAGAGAGAGAGAGAGAGAGAGAGAGAGAGAAGAGAGAGAGAGAGAGTTCCGGTTATTCTTTTAATTTCTTTTCACTTATTTTTAAGAGAACAATACTTAGTGTTTATGAAAATGGTTAGGGGAGAGGAACAAAGCGACTGCAAACATGAGGGACAACAATTACGAGAGGCGGATGATGTCCATGACTAAACGACAAAACATTGAGATGAAAGAATGACACGCAACGAAGTGAAAAGAGAAGGATCGAAAATAAGAAAAGATCCATGAATGAACTAAATTGGCAAGAGGAAAGAAAACTGAGAGGAAGATTCAGGATAACAAACTCCCATTAATTTTATACGTATGTGGAAGAATGATTAAAACAAAAGAACAGAACAATACGCAAAATCAGATCATTATGAGAGAGGAGAGAGAGAGAGAGAGAGAGAGAGAGAGAGAGAGAGAGAGAGAGAGAGAGAGAGAGAGAGAGAGAGAGAGAGAGAGAGAGAGAGAGAGAGAGAGAGAGAGAACCATACAGGACAAGTACGTGTATGCCAGCTCTCCAGGTCACTGAGTCTACAACACCCTGACTTCACAATTACCACAATGAAAGGAACCCAAGGAAATAAATCTCAGTCAAATCTTGTGTTACTGAGAAGAATGTACAGTGGAGGTCATAAGTTCTGTCCTGCTCCCTCTCCTGCCCTTCCCCTTTCTCCGGTCCCTTGCGCTCCCCACGACCCACCGTTGTTCAAACCCTCGAACCTGAGCTGGCCACGTCTCTTGATGCGACGAAGCAACACAAAACTTATGACCGTGACTGTACTAAGAAGCGAAAATACCGAGGGGGTTGGGGGGAAGAGCTATCATAATCTCCAAGGCATACTATGATTAATAACATATACAACCAATACGACAATAACAGTCATCACAAGGTAACAATGGTACCTATTTTTTCCATGCCATGTTGGTATATACTTTTGTTATAAGGAATCACGGTTGCTTTTATATTCGAATCCTGCACTGATGTTATGCTTGCCACGCTTAAGTCGACAGCTTCCAGTTCCTCTTTTTCTTATGTTCTTTGCTTATGATCTCGTGTATAGTAAGAAAGATAAAGGAATCCATTCTCTCTTGCTTCACGTATACGACGATTGGAACCCGTCGTTGTGATGATACGCGTCCTTAGAACCCCGCCCAATATTCTGATGATGAGGGATGAGGGAGTCCTGTAGCACTGAGGTGGGCGTGGCGCTGGATGCAAGGGTATTCACACTCCCTGGATGGTGTGGCGGCACTGGGGCGTCTGTGGCTTGTTGGGATTAGGTATATTTTCTCCTGCTGTTTTTTCTCCCCATAAATCTTGAGATGGGCTTTGGTGTATATCTTCTGTGTCCTGTCCCGAGCAATGCCATTCATTGGTCTTCACTCCCTCCCTTCCCCCATACTCTCCTCTCTCTCTCTCTCTCTCTCTCTCTCTCTCTCTCTCTCTCTCTCTCTCTCTCTCTCTCTCTCTCTCTCTCTCTCTCTCTCTCTCTCTCTCTCTCTCTCTCTCTCTCTCTCTCTCTCTCTCTCTCTCTCTCTCTGGACGGAATAGAGGTGAGAAAAGTAGAGTCTTGCGCAGCGAGGCCGAGGGAAAATATCAAGCAATGCAACATTACGGCGATGGGAAGGAGACTGAATACAGTCAGTTCTACAGGTAAACTGTGGAACTTTCTGCCCGCGTGTGAATTTTCTCTCTATTAATTAAATTTTCTGTGTTAATATTGTCTCTGGTTTCGTTTTGTTCTCTACAGAGGCTGGCACCTTCAATGGGCATTTTCATTCCCCATTTTGTTGTTGCCATTGGTCAGTTGCCCTTGGCCAGATCCCCTCTTACAAAAAAAAACACACCTACTAAATAATTACACCAGAGGCAGGCAAACTAAGCTGTATGACGAAAATGGAGATTGGTGTGGCAGCGGGCCTAGTTCGTCCCCTTTATGCACACCGCTCACGCCCGTCACCTTCATGCTGACCACTCCACTGAACCTTCCACGGCCACCTCATGTTGAAAGGATGGAGCCCCGGGATGCTAAAACCCGCGGAGAGAACGCCAGTCCCGTGAAGCAATAATGTGACTACACGTACTCCGTCAACTAGTAACATGACTACTATCATACCACCACCACCACCACCACCACCTCCACCACAACAACAACAATAACCACGACAACTACTACTACTACTACTACTACTGCTACTATTACTATTACTACTACTACTACTACTACTACTACTACTACTACTACTTTTGTTGTTGTTGTTGTTGTTGTTGTTGTTGTTGTTGTTGTTGTTGTTGTTGTTGTTGTTGTTGTTGTTGTTGTTGTTGTTGTTGCTGCTGCTACTGCTATTTCTACTATTACTACTTGTAGTAGTAGCTACTACTACTACTACTACTACCACTACCACTACTACTACTACTACTACTACCACTACTGCTACCACCATTACTACTACTACTACTAATAATAATAATAGTAATAAAAATAATTACAATAAAATGTAGTAACATCAAACAACATGTTATTTTATTGCTCGTTACATTTAATCCAAGACCGCCGGAAGGATGAGGGAGTCTGCTAAGTCTCTCTCTACCTTCCCCCCTCCCCTTTCTCTCTCTCTCTCTCTCTCTCTCTCTCTCTCTCTCTCTCTCTCTCTCTCTCTCTCTCTCTCTCTTGCACAGCGTGACGAAAGACAGAGCAAAAAGAATACTTCACTGATTTCTTCACAATGTAAAAGCAGCGAAAAAAATTGTATATAAACTACAAAAGCATTCTACATTAATTTCTCCGATGAATATCCATATTTTTTTTTTCAATTTCCTTTTCTGCCACCCACTTGTAATGTATCCTGTCCACTTCAACATCTCTACCGTGTCTGTTGCTCCCATTCTTCCTTTCCTTCAACCTTGCCTCCTCGCGTCACTCCCATCCTCCCTATAGGCGTCCCATATTCATTCCCTTCAGCACTCTTCCCTCCTCCCTTTCCCTTCCTCCACGGCCACAGCAGCAGCAGCAGCAACAGCAGCAGCCCCTCTTCAACATTCCCTCCTCGCCACCTACTTTCCGTCCGGTAATGAAAGGTAATCACACTAATCTCGTTTACCTGAACCAATCAAACCTAACTGATTGGGTGACTGGTAATGTTAGTCGATTTTTTACTTACATTTTTTTCATTACACGCTCGCATCCTCTCAGGCCCAAGGTTTCTCAAGGGAGCAGTGAGAGAACCGCGTCTTCCGTGAGTTCTTTACCCTTCCAGCCTCAGTCCCCGTCTGTGCATTTAAAGGCTTCGGGATTCTTATTTGGGTTACTCTTTTAGAGCAGACATCAGTCAGTGCTATATATATATATATATATATATATATATAGAGAGAGAGAGAGAGAGAGAGAGAGAGAGAGAGAGAGAGAGAGAGAGAGAGAGAGAGAGAGAGAGAGAGAGAGAGAGAGAGAGAGAGAGAGAGAGAGAGAGAGAGAGAGAGAGAGAGAGAGAGAGAGAGAGAGAGAGAGAGAGAGAGAGAGAGAGAGAGAGAGATTGATGTTTTATTAATTATAGCTTACCTATCAACTCTACACAACCATCCACCTACCCAAACGTACACACACACTCACACACACACACACACACACACACACACACACACACACACACACAGTACACATGCGGCTGCTGCGGGATCCCATTTTGCAGAGTGGTATTTAAATGATTCTCTCTGATGGAGCGGTTTAAACATTTATAATTTCACTGTGCGGTATTAAAAGACATCTGTTTACCATTACGCAAAAATGTAATGAGTAGAAAAAGCGTCCCTAGCGTAATGTAACTGCATCTATATTTAACAGAGGGTATTTACATTGTCCTTTTCTGATAGAGTTGTTTAAACACTCGATTTTGCTGTGCGATATTCAAAACACATATTTACCTTTAA
This sequence comes from Scylla paramamosain, assembly GCF_035594125.1. NCBI lineage: Eukaryota > Metazoa > Arthropoda > Malacostraca > Decapoda > Portunidae > Scylla > Scylla paramamosain. The sequence goes on along the minus strand of NC_087167.1, from coordinate 10,913,067 downwards.
GTAAAATGTATAAAGAAGAAAAATAGCACCTTACTTAATGTACCTACATCTGAATTTTACAAACATTATTATTTTTTTGCATAGAAAATTCAGTTTATGATTTCCCTTCGTGACACTAAAATGTGTACATGTTTACCATCACGCAGAAAGTACTGGGTAGAAAGAGACCACTGTACCTGCTGCAGGAAACGGTAGGACGTGTGTTCGTTATAATGCTGAAACGAGCAAACCTCAGCGACACAGCGTACACAGAGCAGTGCATCATCCCTACTGCGCATTAAAGGGGAAAAATTGATGCCTGGACTATTACTTCCACTTTCACTTCACCGCTTGGCCCACCAGCGCCTCAGCCCGCCCACACCCGCAGCCGCCACCAGCTACACCACCCACCGCCCACACTAACACCACTACAACCACAATGACAATCACGATACTTTCAACGATGGCAATGTGTGAGCTTTCCAAGTTGATACTCTGGTTAGCTTTTCTTGCGTACGTTGTTTGTTCAGAATTGGTCGAGAAAACACCGATAAATCCCTCTTGCTCGAACACAAGTAAAAGAGCAGTGCGTTTGGGAGTCGAATCCTGGGATTATGCACCTCCTGTGATGTGTTTGGTGCTGCGAACTTCCCTCATCCTCCACCCCGCTGGGAAGGGAACACGTCAAAGCATAATAGCCTACAATAATACAAGTAATAGTCTGTGTTCCTTCCCTTCAGCTTGTTCCTTCGCAGAAACCAGTACGGATACAAGACTCGTATATGTAGCAACGCAAGACAAGGAAACATATTCTCAGCATGCTTCTCTTGACTTAATTTTTTTTTTCATTTTTTACTCATGATTTTTTTTTTTATGTAGATGCAGAGTAAATGGTGAGGAAGCGGTGTTTCAATTGTAAAAGGAAGAGGAGGAGAAGGAGGAAGAGGAACAATAAAAAAGAACAATGTAGCAATCTAATAACAGGTTACACAACATCAGGTCGCCTCTTCAAGTTCATCATGGTAACTAATCCTCTTTTCGTTCCCCTCCTGACGTTCTCTCTGTCTCTCTCTCTCTTTCCACGGTCTTTTCCTCTATCATCTCCATCTTTCCCGTCCTACCTTCCTCTCCCTTAAACCTTCCTCCTTCTGCTTTCCTTCTTATCTAACCATCTCTTCAAAAATCCCTCTTGTTCCCATTCCGTTCCTCAATTTCCCTCATTCGCTCCATCTCTTTTTCTAAAAATCCTTCTCCCCGTGGCGCTGCGTACTAAGAGTGATGCAAGTTCCCCCTTTTATTTCACTCACCTCTCTTTCTCTCTCTCTCTCTCTCTCTCTCTCTCTCTCTCTCTCTCTCTCTCTCTCTCTCTCTCTCTCTCTCTCTCTCTCTCTCGCCTCTCCCAGCTTTAACGGCCTCTACCTCCCTCATCAGCGTCACATCTCACTCTCATTCACACTCACCTTTCTCGCTTTCTTCATGCTCTCACCTCCTCTTCCTGCTCTCATCCCCTCTTACCTTCGCTTATTCACCCTCACTTCATCACCCCCCTCTCTCTCTTTCTCTCTCTCTCTCTCTCTCTCTCTCTCTCTCTCTCTCTCTCTCTCTCTCTCTCTCTCTCTCTCTCTCTCTCTCTCTCGCCCTTATCTCCCGCTTATCTCGCCTCCACTCCTGTCCCGCGGCCTTCACCTCTCATCATGCATATGAAATGATCGGGAAGACCTAGCGCAGAATAATAAAACCTCTATATAATCAACGAGTGAAATATTTAAAACATTTCGCATCACAGACCGGAACAAACTAACAGTGGGTTTAGTTTAGTGGAACAGCGAGAAATTTCAGGGCCAGATGCGTGGCGTGGCTTTGCTCTGTTGCATATAATATTTCAAAAGTTTATTCTTTTGAAGTATACATGGGAAGAGTGACATAATTTCTATGACAGACACCTAAATATTTAAATTGCCGTTTGATCGTCGTACCATTGAATAAAATTAAATATAACTTTATAAATACATTACATATATATATATATATATATATATATATATATATATATATATATATATATATATATATATATATATATATATATATATATATATATATATATATATATATATATATATATATAAGATAGATAGATAGATAGATAGATAGTAGGTATATATTCTCCCATCAGTGCTCATACACTAACATTAAAAAATAGTAAATTACCCAGACATATCAGTGTATTGCTACCTGTGCGATCAGCGATGAAGTATCAGACAGCACAGCAGTGTGTGACATGTTAGTCCAAGAACTATTGGTTCATTTTAGGGTTGATGAAGCAAATTTCACGTCAGTGACATGTAAACCGTACAGTAATTAAAACTTCACGGTTCGCAGCGCCTGTTAATGAGCAGCGCCTCACAACAATGCTAAGGAAGACACAGCGATATTTGCTTTTGCATCTGACACAGGTAAGCTCCGAAGGTTTGCCACTCAGCATATTGGTCGCTCTTCCTCTCGCTTAACGCTTACCAACATGCTGGAAACAATACAAAAATATTTGTAATTTCTGATTAACGCATTCTGGTTAGGTAAGTTCCCGATGACAGATGGTCTCGGCATGCCTACTTTAATGTGTTCCTCTGCAGTGGCCATGCAATGTTTCTCTCCCCACCGTCCACTTAATTTTCAAATCCAAATCTTTTTCGATGGAAAGTCGACAGGTACAACAACGTTTTCTCACGATTTTAGATGCCAAAACTTTTCCTTCACCGCCACTCCTCGCCATATCCCCAGTCCCTCTTCACACCACCCTTCCCCTTCACACGACTCTCCGCTCTCCAGCTTCTCCTCCACATCCAACACTTGTTCGTTCTTTCCTCACTCCTACTAGCTCGACCTACAAACATTAACATTTCCCTGCTCCACCCGGCGCCTCGACGTGCGTGAGGACTCGGGCCGCGAGGGTCAGGCCAGGTCGCACCTGTTGAGGAGCTCAACCAACACAGAAACGGATGTATTGTCACGTAGCGAAGTTAAGTAGCAGGCAGGGCAGACACACTCAAGTGGACCTGGCTTTGCTCTTTCGCCGCTCCGCTCACCTGTGTGTGTGTGTGTGTGTGTGTGTGTGTGTGTGTGTGTGGTTATTTGGTATGGTCGTTTTGGTTAGTAAAAAAAAAAAAAAAAAAAAAAAAATGGAAGGTGGTCATATAGGTCGGTGGACAGATAGAAAGATAGAGAGATAGCATGGTGGTATTCATTCTTTGCTAACAAAGGGTATAATTCAACAAACAGAGGAGGTGAGTGAATTTAGAATAAATTTGGTGACTAGGTGTGGCGGAACAAGAAAGCCTGATAATTTTTGCAGGAAGGAGGAGGACAGGGAAGAGGAGGATGAAAGTGAGGAGGAGGAGGAGGAGGAGGAGGAGGAGGAGGAGGAGGAGGAGGAGAAAAATGGTAGGACGAATATCAAGAAAACAAATGTGAAACAGGGTGTGTCCATTGTCACAATATGACAAAAATTAATTGTTTCCTTCACAAAGGAATGAAAGTCAGTGTTTTCAGGGCCAGATCACCTGTGCGAATTGGTGGAAATGGCAGGGCAGGGTGCGGAGTTAGACATTCATAAAGCAAACGATTTTACAGGAGAAATAAAACGAAATAATTATAAAAAAAAATGGCGATGCAAACTGAGGCGAAGAACAATACCGAGAATACAAGACACCGCTAGCGTCCACCGCCTCACTCTCACCTCCAAACTGTTATGTAGTTACTCATTCCTCCTCCCACTCTACAGTCGACACCCGAGCAATTGGTTGGGTGCGTGGTGCCTCCCCGGGCCACACTCTGAACCCAGGCTGGTGTGGGCGGGTGCGCGCCGTGCCATCCATCTCCTGCCTGCCTCTCCCATCGTGAACCAGGAACGCGCTGAAGTAATTACCCGATAAATTTCTCTTCCGGTGTCTTTAAAACAACAAGGAAATCGTCGCAGTCCATCACCAATACGCCCCGAAGAAAACGGATGACGAGAGCCCCGAAAATAGGAAGACAGCAAATAAAACCAGTACATAAAAGTGAACACAGCCCAGTCGCTCCAAATTTTTGCTTTCTTTTATATTTCTTTTCCGTTTTCTTTCCTTGGCTTTTTCTTTCCTTTTAAAGTTCGTCTAACTGGTAGTTTGTCTGTAAATATATTTGTGTGAGTCTCTCTCTCTCTCTCTCTCTCTCTCTCTCTCTCTCTCTCTCTCTCTCTCTCTCTCTCTCTCTCTCTCTCTTCCTTCTCTTTCTGTTGTTTTTCTCTACTCTATATCTTCTCCCCCTTCCTTCTTTTTTCTTCTTTTTTCTTCTAAATCTTTTTCTTCTCCTCCTCTTCCTCCTTCTCCTCCTCGCTTTTCTTTTCTCTCACATGCAGCACTACCGTCATACCACCACCACCACAACCGGTTCAGTACCAAGAAGCGTAAGGCCGAAGTCAAGCTGATGACGCAGCCTCGCTCACCCCACGCGAAGGAGCCGACAAACCCCGACGTTAGGCGGCTGCGGGTCAATTGTGTGTGACCAAGACGGAGTGGAGGAAAGGAGCGTGGTGGTTGTGGTGGTGGTCTAGGCTGTTCGGGGAGGAGTGGTGGGTAGGTGAGGGGAAAAGGAAGGGGAAACGTGTGGGTGACAGTTGTGTGGTGACATTGAGGGGAGTAGGGGAGACCATTATGGAGAGAGAGAGAGAGAGAGAGAGAGAGAGAGAGAGAGAGAGAGAGAGAGAGAGAGAGAGAGAGAGAGAGAGAGAGAGAGAGAGCTATTATGTTAACGTCCGCATTGCCCGCTGCCTCATGATTAGGTGTGGAATGTACTGTTAGTGTTGCTGACATTAAGGCAAACGCTCTCTCTCTCTCTCTCTCTCTCTCTCTCTCTCTCTCTCTCTCTCTCTCTCTCTCTCTCTCTCTCTCTTCAGTGGAAAATAAAACTCGAATTTTTTTACCTACTATATATATTTATACTTGCTTTTCTTACTTTTGTATCACGAGTCTAAAAATATGAATTCAATGTTCCCTACTGAAGCCGAACATCATGGGAAGAAAAGAAGAAAAAACGAGACATTTCAAGGTTTTAATCCAAACTTAAGACGGAAGGGTTCGGAACGATTCGAGTTCACAGTTCGAGATTTTTCCTTCACTTGAGGGAGTTTCCGGTGCATCTGGAGCATTTTGTTTCCAATTCTGTATTTTTAACAAATAAAAAAGATTACCTTTGAAGATGAGTCACACGATAATTTTTTTTTTCGTACCCCGAGAAAAAGGAAGGAAACAGAAAACGAGAAAATGAGGACGGGATGGAAAGAAAGAGAGAGGCACAGAGGGAAGAAAATGTTGAAGCAAAGGAGGGATAGAAGAAAGAAAAAAAATCAAATAGATGAGAAGTGGAAAGGAGGAAAAGTATGAGAGATCGGGCTAAGACAGAGGAAAAGAATAAGCTAAGATGAAGATAATGGAGCGGAAAGGGAAAGGGAAAGAGGAGAGAGAGAGAGAGAGAGAGAGAGAGAGAGAGAGAGAGAGAGAGAGAGAGAGAGAGAGAGAGAGTGAGAGAGAGAATTACTTAACGTTTACGTGGAACAGGGAGAGGGGGAAGCACGGGCCACTGAGCAGGGCGAGTCTGTGTATGGGAGGAAGGCCAGGTTGGTCACGGGAGAGAGAGAGAGAGAGAGAGAGAGAGAGAGAGAGAGAGAGAGAGAGAGAGAGAGAGAGAGAGAGAGAGAGAGAGAGAGAGAGAGAGAGAGAGAGTGTGTGTGTGTGTGTGTGTGTGTATGAGAGAGAGAGAGAGAGAGAGAGAGAGAGAGAGAGAGAGAGAGAGAGAGAGAGAGAGAGAGAGAGAGAGAGAGAGAGAGAGAGAGAGAGAGAGAGAGAGAGAGAGAGAGAGCAGTTCCATGCATGACTAGCACCATCACAACTCCGCTGCTGTCACCATTAACACCACCACCACCACCACCACCACTACCACTGCTTCCTCTAACATAAACGCTTTCTCCAACGTCACCACCACCACCACCAACAACAACAACAACAACAACACTCACTACGACCAATCAAAAAGGAAAAACATTCACCAGTCACAACACCACCACCACCACCACCACCACGAACAACAACAACAACAGCAACAACAACAGCAACAAGTCATTATCATCCTCATCACCACCACCATTGCCACCTACTGTTTTTCTTTGATTTCTCTTTCTAACCTTAAAAAGAAGGTCCCTAATAACTTCTGGTAGTAACTCATTTGTTTCTCTCTTCCAGGTACGGTTTGGTGAATTTTGCTCAGCGAGAACCATTGAACCATTGAACGTGGGGTAAGAGAGAGAGAGGAGAGAGGAGAGAGAGAGAGAGAGAGAGAGAGAGAGAGAGAGAGAGAGAGAGAGAGAGAGAGAGAGAGAGAGAGAGAGAGAGAGAGAGAGAGAGAGAGAGAGAGAGACGTAAGATAGTCTCCTCATTCAGCGTGTGTGGGGAGGAAAGCCAAACAGGATTTACGTCTCTCTTAATTAATCACTTCATTAATCACAAGTAAGAAGTAATGCCCCCCACCAAAAAAAAAAAAAAGAAAGAAAGAAAACGAGAGCTGACCCAAAAGAATGATTTCCTGTTATTTCCTTTATAGTTTTCAAAGGGAATATATGTCAGTCTATCTATCTATCTATGTATTGATCTATCTAGACGAACACAAACAGGGAGGGATAAATATACATATAGATAAAAAAAAAACTAAGAAAAGAGAAAAAAAAATATATAGATAGACAGATAGGTAGACAGATAGATTGAATAGTACGTTAATGACTAAAGATACACATACACCTTAACATTCTCTCTCTCTCTCTCTCTCTCTCTCTCTCTCTCTCTCTCTCTCTCTCTCTCTCTCTCTCTCTCCCCTCCCTCTGGGCTCTGTAATCCTGATGTCCACGTGGTCTCCTCAGCAAAGCGACCAATAACTGATGTGTAACTGACTGAGAGCGACTTCAGTACTGTCGTGTGTCTGGTGGTGGTAGGAGACTGGCAGGTGAGTGACGAGCGACGGACACTTTCTTTAACGAGCCCGTGACGCTTATGAGAATAGATATGTTGTTTAATTAAAGTGAGTGATTCTTGATTGACAGCTCCCGCGTGGGTAGAAGCTGCGCTCCTCATGGGGTTGCGACAAGCATTCTGCTCCATTCTTTCCCCTACAGGATAACAATAGCTTTACTTTTTCTTTATTTCGTTCATATGTTGTAACACATTGAGGTGTTACATTAGGAAATTACTGTGGTAAATGTAAGTGTCAAAGAGCGACGAGAAAATAAACTTTAAAAAGAAGGGGAAATGGAAGTGCTAGGGGTTATTAGAGCAAATACAAATGTTAAAGGGCTAAAGTTTAGAGGACTGAGGCTTATAAAAGGCTAGAGGCTGATGGCAGATACATGTGTTAAAGGGAGAGGACAAATGAAAATGTCATAGTTGGTGAGGCGGATGCAAACCCCAAACACTTAGGGCCAATGCAGGTGTTAGGAGAAATTAGCTTAATGAAAGTGTTATTGGACTCGGTGAAAGCAGTACAGGAATGAATCCTCCAGTAAAACTGTGGGCCAGGGACTAGCGGGTGACGTCACCGTGTCGTTAAGGTGTCCTGATGGGGCTTTCTAAAAATACCATCGTCCGCGCTGCTAATGGCTCCGCCTCGGCAGCCACGGGAACACGACAAGCCACCACTCACCGCCAAGCCTTCACACCCACCACATCGAACTCCCTAGTATCTCTCTCTCTCTCTCTCTCTCTCTCTCTCTCTCTCTCTCTCTCTCTCTCTCTCTCTCTCTCTCTGTCTTGTATATAAAATACTGAAAACACCACACGACTTAATTTCTGTAATTATCATCATCATCTCTTACATTATTACTGTAGTTATAATCATCCTTGCTCTCATCAACTCAAGCATTACAGTCTAAGAAAAATAGTAATTTCTTTCATTCAGATGCATGCTATGCATGCAAGCGCGCGCGCGCGCGTGCACACACACACACACACACACACACACACACACACACACACACACACACACACACACACACACACACACACACACACACACACACACACACACACACACACACACACACACACACACACACACACACACACACACACACACACACACACACCATCCCTACACCACCACCAGCCACACCGCCACCAATCTCATTATTGAAAAAGAGAGAACAATTCCCTGATGTTTTTCATACGTTATTAAACAAAACAAAGTTATAAAGCACAATAATTTCACGTAATAGGAAAACTGATAAATATTTAAGTTAGACCCGCGAGGCCTTGACCGCGAGGCTCCCGGTGCAGCCACGTGCTTTGTAATCAGGAGATATTATCGAGGCGCGGCAGGTAAGCGAGAGATGCGGCGCCAGTGTGATGAAGAGCCTCCCATCACTCACGACGCACCTCGCTTATTTACATTACCAGGGAGGGACGCGCCTGGAGCCAAAATAAAAACAGCGTAACGAGGGGAAATTCTGGACAAGCGCCTGAGTCCACGCGAGCATCGGGATTACAGGACACAGTGAGGGGACTCCAGCCCAGCACGATGAGAGAGAGAGAGAGAGAGAGAGAGAGAGAGAGAGAGAGAGAGAGAGAGAGAGAGAGAGAGAGAGAGAGAGAGAGAGAATACAAGACATGAGAAACTGGCGCAACAAAGGCTTAAGAAACCCGAATGAGTGACAAGGCACGGATGACTGCTCCTCTTATACCTTCCTTTACTACACACGAACCTTTCACCTCAACTGATCACCTGCTTTTCTTATCCTCTAAACTAACAATCACCATCCTGAAATTTCATAATGTACCTCCTTAAACTTTTACTGCTTAGGATGAAATTCTTTAGCAGCGTATTTACAAGTAACAAATTTGTCCGCAAAAGTGCAGCCCACGTAATACTTTCTGTAGGGGTTACGAATGAGGGAGGAAACACTCACGTTTTATCTAACCGTTCGCTCGTCACCGGCAGGCAGGGAAGGACAGGGTAGGGATAAAGAACCTGCAACAAAAAGAGAGCCTTGTTGAACACTTCCCAGGCGCACCATTACTGGGCCAGACCGCACCTTCATCCCAGTCGTCCCCACCTTACATTACCATAACCCCAGTGCGGCGTCAGTGTCCGGGCCGTGTCTCACTCACTCACCCCTGATGAGGCAAGGTGAGGGGAGGAGAGACATCAGCTAAAACGAGAATCCTCCACGCCTTCTGAAGTCGCCGGTCTCAGATCAAAATGGATGAAAGAGTCGTTTTCACAGCTTCAAGAAACACTGCTTCTCAGCGATACAGGTGAGTCTCAGTGGTCTAGTGTTCAGCCAGTGCCGCTCTGAGGTTCTCGGGGCAACAAAGTGGCAGAGTCCCCAGGAGGAGAAAGCAAACATCTCAGGGAAAATGGGGAGGATCCGCTGCTGGACGTTATTTCTTCTTTTCGAGTCTTAGTTCCCAAACTTTACTTGTGGCGTGGGAGGTCTTGTCTGTAGGGAGTTCGCGGCACCTCGCTCTGGCGCACAAAATCTTGTTTCTCTGTTTTATGTTGAAATGTTGTGTTTCACATCTTCTAACATTTTTAACATATGAAGATGGAGTCAGCTAACCAGCATACCTTTTTGATTATTAGGCCACATTTCACCGACACGAATTTGGCGGTACTTCAGCAGTTGCATGACTAAAATATTGCCTCAAACAAATAAACCAAGAGCAAAACACTAGGGTCTGAGAACCTCGAGCGCGGCAGTAACGTGATGTAGAGGACCCGAGGGAAGTGGGTCGCGGAGGGCAGCAGGATACTGCCGTTCTGGTATAGCAGGACACCTCTAATACTTTGGGTCTTATTCGCATTATCAACAGGGGCTACTCTTCCTTGTCTTCATCTAGTTAGTAGTTGCGAAGCTCATTTATCACCTTTGAGGACTACCTAGGGGGGAAGGGAAGGCTAAGAGGAGGCGGAGGGCAAAACAATGGTTAGGAGAGGAGGAAAAACATGGACTCTGGGACAAGAAAATAAACAAAATACAATTAACTACCAAGAACAAGTAGTATAAAGAAAATAAAACTGAAAAAAAAACTACACATGTAACACAGACAAGATATCACAGAATGAACAAATTTCAGGTAACGAAAAGAATGCAAATAGGTTGGAATAGGAAAAAAAAAAAATAGTGGAAGAACTAAAAGAGAGAAGTGAAGAGGTTTCGAGAAAACTTTAATAGAAGAAAATTAAGGGAAGAAGGTGATAGAAACCAGGGAGACAAATTATGTAAATGACAGGAAAGAAAAGACCATTGGATGCATACGGATTAGAAGGAAGGAGAAAGGCAAGACTGTAGAAAAAGAAAACTGAGAATAACGAAAAAAAAGGAAATGAACCTTTTTCTTAGTGGCAGTGGGGGGGGGGGCGGAGGGGCTCATATCGAGGGAAGACGAGCGTGGGGGAAATTTAAAGAGAGAAAAGTATTCAGTTAGATAGGAAAGTGATTAGTACTGAAAGATAGGAAAGGGAGGTGGAAAAAAATGTTAATGGAAGCAAGGGAGTCGTAACCTCCTCGATCCTCACTAGATTGATTAGTTTCCTGGCAATCATTAAGGCAGACAAAGAGGGACGAGGCCGAGATGAAAGGCAGCACAGGAACCCAAGACGCGGGACTCTGGAATTCTAAGGGTGGTAAAATGCTGCCGGGTTGTCATAAGGCACAAATAATCCTTCGGTTAGTTTAATATCAGGTTTCAGTGAGCTGCCTACATGGAATCCCTTCAAAGTTGAGCTCATATCCCTCGATCTGGACGTGATGTCGGCCTGAATGGAGGGTTCTGTTCGTTTCCTTTGTCCTTCACTAAAACTGCTACCGTACGTACTTAGATGGGATCTAATTTTTGGATACTAAACGCTTGATTTGTGAACAGATCTGGACTTTCACCTAAAAAAAGAAAAAGAATGTGTTCAACAAGTGCTTCTATGCGTACCCATGAGATGTGCCTTTACGAAATGATGAATAAAGAGTTATCAGATAATATCAGTAAGAAAAAAAAAACATTGCATAAACCATAGAAACGTAAGTCTATATGTGTCATACCTGCACCGAGTTACACAAGCGTGGGCAAGACTTGCTGTTTCAACGAGAAACACGATAATTCCTCGGCTATATGCAAAAAACCCTAAAAAAAGCAGCGTGCAGCAGAATAACTATAGGGGCAAGGGCTAATGCTGGTGTGTAGTGACCTCGTCAAGGTATTCCCCGCCCTGCAGATCCCGGGTGATGGTGCTGTCTGTAAGAACACCAAAGTCTTGCGCATAACGTTAGTAATCTGAATTCGTCATGCGAAAGAAGATTCAGTGCACCATAAAAGGCTGGCAATTTGTTGAAAAGTAAACATTAACAGCAAACACACACACACACACACACACACACACACACACAATGTCGATTCTCCTTCCAGTTAAGTCTTTCCAGCACTCTTTCTTTATTTAGCAATTATGCTTTCGTTTCCTTTTTACGCACAAAGGAAATTACCCTCACATGTTTTCGTTTAAATATTATCTTGTCCTGTTATCTGTTCTACTGCTTCCACCACAAACATACAAAATAAGTTTGTGACTGTGTGTGTGTGTGTGTGTGTGTGTGTGTGTGTGTGTGTGTGTGTGTGTGTGTGTGTGTGTGTGTGTGTGTGTGTGTGTGTGTGTGTGTGTGAGGAAATGCCGTACTTCGAGCTAAATCAGTGTCTTCGCCCACTTTTGGTATGACTAAATACAGATAAGACATTTTTGACACGTATTTAATTTTTTTTCCATAATATAATTTCTTACGCTGATTTTGTTCTCTAGATAATTTTACGAAGACTTCCAATACATTATTTCCTGAACACATGTGTCATTTGTATATTAACATCTTAACTATTAGTCCTTTAACTTTATTATCCCTTGTCAATAAAAAATAAAAAAAATATGGCAATCTATAAAAGAGACTGTTTACATAGAGCTGCTATACTTCTTTAACATTAATCGAAGCCTCCACCTTTAATAAAACTATTCTACATCTCCTCTCAGATTAGACAGTACAGCTTATCAAAAACAATTCCGTAAAGTATAATTAACCGGACCTTTGCTGTTCCTTTGCGTTCTCTTGTGTTCCTTTCCGAGGGTGCAAATGAGACGTTTTGAAGCACCAGTTCGGAGGAGGACAGACGGCAGGCGAGGCGAGGAGTGGGTCCGCGGCTGCTAGTGAAGGGACTGGAGGGTGGGAGGGACGGGGCAGGCTCTCTCTATATGCACATTATATTGAATTAGTTCGAGTAGGAGTGCAACAGTCACGTTCACTGTGTGTGTGTGTGTGTGTGTGCGTGTGTGTGTGTGCGCGCGAGAAGGGTAGGTAGTCACGGCGAATAATGGAGAGGGACTGCTGAGTTGAGGGGGGGGGGGGACGTGGCCGACTGTTTGGGTAGTGGATGGGGTTGGGGCGCTGCCGTGGTGGGAGTGTGTGGGTGTAGGAGGGAGATAAGGTGAGGTTTCGGAGCGGGTCGTGAGTTGGTTTGGGCGAAGAGGGGTAGGGGGAGCGTGGCTGCTGGGAGAGAGAATGCGGAGGCGGGGGTGTGTTTGCTGAGAGGGTGGTGGTAGTGTAGGGAATGATGACAGAGTACAAAGGAACACAAAGAAACACAAAGAAACAGCACAAATTAGGTCACATCGAAAATAGCACCGTCACGGGAGTTCTAGAATTATAACAATAAACTGGAAAATTAACTAGGAGAGAAACAAAGCCACGGAGAAAACATGACAAAGAGCGGGTTTTCTTTGTGCGTGTGTTTTGTTGATGCATGTGCTTCCGGGACACGCCACCCAGCGGCACGAAGGCATCTGCTGGAAGGGACACTCTCTTATCGTTACCTTGAATACTACATTAAAAGGAAACATAAATAAACGATACTGCAATAATATCCTACCGTAAAATCGTGCACGAGAGTTACCGTCAAGTTTGCGTTGGATTTTCAGAGGACCAAGTTTTTCTCTCTGGTCAAGTTCGTATCTGGCACCGAAGAGTCTGTGGACTGACT
>NC_087167.1:10890000-10895000 GCF_035594125.1 Scylla paramamosain | reverse complement strand
TTCATGAATTCTTAAATATTTCAGTGTCTTCCTGCTTAGCTTTCCTGGTATTGATAGTAAACAAAAGAAAAAACAACTTATCGTGTCTATTTCTCAAACTATTATTCAGTAAAGGATAAACTTTCCTGGTCTATATTGTATGACCTCTATTAATTTTTTAAAACTAACTGGAATTCAAAGTTTGGTTTAACCGAACTCCTTTATCGATGCAATATATTATTCTCTGGAAGAAAAAAGTCCCGGATAATAAGGTTCAGCGTAGAGAGCGAGAGAGAGAGAGAGAGAGAGAGAGAGAGAGAGAGAGAGAGAGAGAGAGAGAGAGAGAGAGAGAGAGAGAGAGGAAATTGATTGACTTACATCCCTGTGACAACAAAGTCAGGAGAGCGCGCTACCTCTCCTGCCGTTCTACCGAGAAGTGGCAAGAGAGAGGGAACTTGCACTCCATGACACGCGAGCAGAGCATTGTACGTACCATAGTTCAAGAGAGAGAGAGAGAGAGAGAGAGAGAGAGAGAGAGAGAGAGAGAGAGACTAACCACACCTCAAATTCTTGTCGCCCTGTACACAGTAGCGCCACATTGCCAGCCGGACTGGAGTAAAGCTGCACCGGACATGACGCGCCCTAACAAGTTACATTAGGTGGACAAGTTTATATAAATGACGTTACATAAACATTTCACTCCATTTTTACGTTGGGTGTAGATAGGGATAGAGGGAGAGAGACAGAAAACGGTGTATACTCATCTCAACATATCATCTGTTTTTTTACATTTTTTTTTCTTTTTTTTCTGGTGGCGTGGCGTGGCAGGCTAACGCAGGGCCGTATACATGCGTGACAGGGAGGTGCGTTGTTTATGCCGCCGCCTGGAGATGAGACGCACCGATGAGTGACGGGACGCATTAGTCAGGTGACGGTGTTTGCTGACGGGCACCCCTGTTGTCATTTTTCGCAGCAATGTTCTCTAGTGATTGCTTGATAACTTTGCATTTGTTGACGCGGTGGAGGCAGCAGGCCTTGTGTGTGTTTGTGTGTGTGTGTGTAGCAAAGTAGGTCGAATATGTGTGTGTGTGTGTGTGTGGGTATGTGGGTGAAATAGTTGGAAAAGGATGAAAAAGGGAAAAGTTGTAAAGGGAGGAAAGGAGGAAAGGGGAAATTTATAATGAACTCACTTCTATTATTTGAATTTCTGGGGCATTTCTTGCTCGAGGGCGCCGAACGCGATAAACACACGCTCGTTACCTTTACACCTGGCCAAGTTAATTAACTTGATGCACGTGAAGCCGCGCCGCTTAGTGAGCCTCATTGAGCTAAGACAACACCGCGGGGCTGCCTTGGGCGTAAATTCTGAGCTGAGGTGGTGGTGGTGGTGTTGGCGGTGGAGCCAGTGAAGAAGGAAGCGGTGATGATGGGGGTAATGGTAGTGGTAGTGGTGGTGGTGGTGGTGGTGGTGGTGCTCTTATTGTTGACCGGGTTTTAGAAATTCACTGATTGGTGGTGGCAGTGGTGATGATGGTGGTGGGGGACAGTGCTATTGGTAGTGGTGATAACAATGGTGGTGGTGGTGGGTAATGTGAGGCCTGGTGTTAAACCTTAAGAGAGAGAGGTGGTGGTAATTAAACTGTGGTGGTGGTGGTGGTAATCAATTTGTTCGAAATGGAAATGGTGGTTGTGGTAATCAAACTGCTGGTAATAGTGGTGGTGGTGGTGGTGGTGGTAATCAAACTGTTGGTAATAGAGTTGGTGGTAGTGGTGGTGGTGGTAATCAAATTGTTGGTAATAGAGATGGTAGTGGCGGCGGTGGTGGTGGTGACGGTGGTGGCGGTGGTACTGGTGGTCATCAAACTGTTGGTGGAAGAGGTGATGGTGGTGGTAGTCAGGCACTCGATAATGGTGAAGGTACTAGCAGTGGTAATGATGGCAGTTAAGCTCCTGATAGTGGTAATATTTGCATTGGTGGTGGTGGTGGTGGTGGCGATGGTGACGGTGGCTTAACTGAGCTAAAGACGGAGGCAGTGTAATGTTTGCGTGAGGGCGAGGCTTGATAGTTGGGTGTGAGGGCTGGCGGGCGGCGGGGTGGTGGTGCTGGAGGCAATGGGCTCGTTGGGTTATGTGGCGTTAGTGGCATGAATAACGACACTGGTAATGGCGTACATTCAGTGCTGGCAACTCCGTGGATGTGGTGATGGTCGCGCACAGTGGCGATTCTGGAGGCGTGGCTGCTGTTGTTTTAGTTACTGGTGCTGTGTTGTTGTTGCTTTTACTTTCTACCAATGGCGGGGGTGGTAGTCGCAGGGTATGATATGAAAGTGATGACGTAAGCAGTCTCTACATCCTGACCATTTTTTTTATTCTTTCACAAAAATTCAATCTTTTATATCTATCTAGCATTCTCATCCCATGCCGCTCTCTGCCAACTCTAATCTAAGGTCCTCAAGTCTCTTCCAGTTCCCTTCCCCAACTCGCTCCTCATCTCCCGCCTAGCCGAGTCCCATCCTGCTCCCTCTCCCCGCCACTAATGATCCCCTCCCGCGCCCCGCCATCCCCGGCACGCCCCGGCCCCTCAAGAACTATTCCCTGCTGCCAGCGCCTTCAGACTGTAATGAAGACAGCTCGGCCCTAAAAGTCACCTCCAAGTATAAACTTAGATTAATATATCCTACAGACAAATGTGTGTGTGTGTGTGTGTGTGTGTGTGTGTGTGTGTGTGTGTGTGTGTGTGTGTGTGTGTGTGTGTGTGTGTGTGTGTGTGTGTGTGTGTGTGTGTGTGCCAGTCAGCCAGCCACCCAGTCAGCCAGCCACCCAGCTAGCCAGCCACCCAGCCAGCCAGCCACCCACCCACACACACTCACACACAAGGACGCACATTTTTAGTTCAGGATTGTAAACAGATGTGAATAAAAGATGACGATCGGAAGAAAGTCTAAAATTTTTCGTACTATACTTTTACATGTTCCAGACCTTTTTCCCTTCCTCACCCCCTCTTTCCTCCCACCCTCTCTCTCTCTTTCTCTCTCTCTCTCTCTCCTGCTCGCCCCGTCAACATATTCCTCTTTTAGGGCGAAGGTTACCTCTGTCACAATTTTCCTTTCTTCCCAGTTTTTTACAACGAATCCCAAACTCCAACAGGCAGCTGCCTCCAAAGTTTTCCAGTCTCACCTGAAGTTCCCAGCAAACCAAGTTCCTCATCCTTTGAGAAATTGTAAAACTCTGTGCATCTAGGAATTCAACTTGAATACCTCCCATCCCATAACTTCGGTACTGGCTAGCGACGCTCCCCAGGGTGAATCGAAGAGATTTTTTTTTTTTGCCCATTCTCTCTCTCTCTCTCTCTCTCTCTCTCTCTCTCTCTCTCTCTCTCTCTCTCTCTCTCTCTCTCTCATGTCAAAAGTAAGATATATTTGAGATAGCAAGCAATTGACTGCCTGTAAATCCTCGAAGCAACAAAGAAACACAATCACCCGTAACGTGACGGCGCGTGGCGGGATCACTGTCACTAATACAACCTTCAGGAATACCATTTGGGGTTGGTATGTTCCGCAATTTACATAAAGGACGAAAATGTGGAGCGAATAACCTAATTTTGAAGTCTGCTGACGTCGCTCCGATTGGATGTTTATTGGCTGTGATGGCGTTGGACTTAACCTTAAACACGCGCCTCGCAAGATCAAGAACTGGTATAAAAAACTCGCAAGATCAAGAACTGGTATAAAAAAAGCATGATTTTATGTAAATCAGAGACAAACTGAATACGTGAGTAGGAGGCAGAAATCGGAAAGAAACGAACATGATAATACTTATGTAACAGCGAGAATTGTCAGGGATGTTCGGAGTTCTCACCACCAGACACCTCAAGCATCCCCAGCAGTGCAACAAGGTGTACGGAAAAAAAAATTCAAATAATCCCTAGCTTTATCGCGTATAGCTATGTAAAAGAGATTAGCCGTATGGTAAACATTGGTATTCTCTGCCTGCTTCCATTCTTCGCCTCGCTATGACATGGACTTTTTGGGGGAGGTTTGAGGAGCAGCAGTGGGAAGACAACTCTGTCACTAGACTGGTTGATCGATTGGAACTCTTTTTCACTCAACATTTTGGACAGCAGGAATCAAGTCATGTGTATCCCTTGGCTAGTCTCCGTTATATATAAAAGGGCATCACTGTATACAGTTCTCATCTAACAGTACGTGCATGAATTTCAAGGCAAGTCGCACATTTCACCAAGAATACTGGAAAACAAGTATTGGTTTGGCATCATATACTAACAATTCTACCTCAAACTGAAGTGGAACGAAGAACTAACAGAGAGAGAGAGAGAGAGAGAGAGAGAGAGAGAGAGAGAGAGAGAGAGAGAGAGAGAGAGAGAGAGAGAGAGAGAGAAAGTGAACGACAAGTTATACATTTCGGGTAATACAGCAGTAGTCCTACAGAGAAAAATGTCACTTGGCAAGATCTTAAAAATAAATTAATTCAAATACTCGCTCGTTTCCGGAGCACATTAATGAGTGTGTCAGTTTCTCATATCGTATTTAGGTACAGGAGGGGAATGGATTTTGCGTGTACGTACAACTTAATTGAAACCTGATGAGCAAAAAAGATGAAAAAAAAAAGATAAAAAAAAAAAAACTATTCGAGCAAGTCAATCTGAACTTGATAATATAAACATATCTGCGTAAAAGAGAGTAAGAGTGAAAAGAAGTAAAGGATGTGAAGGTAAAAGTTTATTCCAGGTGGAAAAATGCAAAAGGGACCGAGAAGGAATATTGAAAGTTACGAAAAATGTTGTAACTCTAAGTTTACGGGAAGAAAAGACGGTGAAGACGAAAAATCTAGAAATAAAACATCATATCTCAGCTGCATGAATAACGTTACAGAAAAGTATATACCATGAGTAAAAAAAATGAGTAAAAAAATGCGCACAGAGTAAAAAATACACTCAAAACGCAATAAGTTATACAAAAAATACTCATTAGACAGACACATGAAAGCCTCAAGATTACTGA
>NC_087167.1:10875000-10885000 GCF_035594125.1 Scylla paramamosain | reverse complement strand
GGATGGATGGGGTCAAGGAAATTATTGATAGATTGATGGATAGGTAATGGAAGGGATACGTGAAGGGCGGGTGAGAGGCCGGCACCTTCCTCACGCACCAACACAAGGGCCTCAGGTCACACACACACACACACACACACACACACACACACACACACACACACACACACACACGAATAAAGGCAGAGCAACGCACGGGCAGGCAGATAGACAGGCAGACAGACAGACAGACAGAAGACAGACGTACATACTGACAAAAAGGAATAAAGGCAGGGAAACGCACGGACAGACAGACAGACTTGTTGATGGAACGTTCAATAAGCGGAGGGACAACAAAATAAATTTAAAACTCGACAATAAAGGGAGAATTTTTATTTTATTTTTATTTTTTTTCAGACTCCAAATAAGTCAACCTCACTTTAGTTTAATTTTGGTGCACAAACAAGGGAAGTTTTAAATCCCAGCTCACACTATAGTATTTTTGGTCTCTGCTTCGGAAGAAATGAAATAAAAAGCGCACTTGTTTTTTAATACTGTGCCACAGGGGATCTGCCTAAAAAATAGACGCATAAATTTCAGTATTACTTTGTTAATTATTCAAATCAAAAGTCTAGTGGACTGTGATTTACTAGCATGTACATATTTCATTATGTTTTTGTCACTCACACACACACACACACACACACACACACACACACACACACACACACACACACACACGGAGCATCATATAACAGATTCACCTTGTCGACAAAACAAATTTAAGTCATAAATAAAGCTTTCTCTTCATTTTCTAATTCCTATGCATAATGGGTAAGGTTACATCGGTATTGATCCTTCCCTCACATTTATTTCCGTGCTATCATGATTTGCAAGACCTAATGCATTTCTTTATTTTCTTATTATAGCCGAACTTTATTTCCTACACTCAAAACAACAGCATTGCCTGGTGATGTAATGAGACTTGAACCTGAGCTATCGGGATTAAGGTCCATCTTCCCTTCGTTCTTCACTTGTACATCACTTTTTTGTTCCTTTTTTCTATCCACACTCCTTTAAAAATATCGGTAATTTTCTTTTTCATTCCACACTTCTCTTGAATATCAGTTTCAATACCACACACACACACACACACACACACACACACACACACACACACACACACACACACACACACACACACGAACCTTCCCAAAAAGTACATTTATGATAAAATGAATACGAACGTGGTGTGTACAAGAAACATTCTCGACTCCCAACTGGTTAAAAGTATACAGGAAAACAAAAGCTTGATTCAAATCCTGTATACTAAGACACACACACACACACACACACACTCTCTCTCTCTCTCTCTCTCTAGATGGAGGAAATTGTGACAAGAAGCCTCGTGGCGTGAAAATAATTTGTCAAGCCGTGTCAAATACTGTCGAGCAATATACCACATCAAACGTAGCTTTTTCAAATAAGGGAATAATACAACAAAGCCCATAAAACTAGAAACATAAAACACGCAGGATTATTTGTTGATACAATATCCGGCTGGCGCGGTAAGACTGAGTGAAAAGAAGAGAGAAAACAAAATAAACACACACAAAAAAAAAAAAAAAACGGAAAAAATCGTAACAAATCGGAGCATGAATGAAACAAAAAAGAAAAAGCGATTCTTTTTTCAAGAGCGAACAAAACACACAGAAATGAAGATTGTTATGCAAAGGGGAAGTAATAAAAGAATGAATTTTCTGCCTAAACTCGAGGCCCCTAACCTTGTGTGTGTGTGTGTGTGTGTGTGTGTGTGTGTGTGTGTGTGTGTGTGTGTGTGTAGGACTGCTTGGCGCCGCCGTGTCTCCCAAACATGAAAACAGAACCTGCAAGCATTCGTTTTTTTTTTTCTTTATTTTCCTCGCGTCCTTTTTCGGAGGCTGACAGTGGCTAAAGCAATGAGGAAAGAACAAAAAATAAATAAGTAAATAAATAAAGACGAAAGTTACAGCGACGTAAACACAAGGATAATGTAAATGGCTCAGAATGTATTGCCACTAAAACTTGAAGCATTTTAACACAACTAATCGTTAAGAGAGCCTCTGTTTTGTTTCCTCTAGACGTATTATTTGGAGTGGTGCTGACGCAGCAGGAAAGAGGAGCAGCAAAGGGGAGGAGAATTATGGCGAGGAACGGTGGACGTGAAGCAAATAGGAAAGAAAGCGAGGTGAATGAAAGGAAATGAATTAAAACGTCAGAAAGAACGAAGAAACTAGAATGAAGTACACAGGGGAATACAGAGGAGGATGTCTGGATGTGAACAGGAGAAAGAGGAGGAGAGGCTGTGGGCCGGAGGGAGGAGCGGCACGTGAAGTTGGCATGTTACCGGGGGCAGATTGGTGGTGTTGGCAGGTATAGTAAGGAAGCATTTGTGTGTTGGTCTCTTGGTATAGCACGTGTATCTTTTTAAAGTCTCCTCTTCCTTCCTTGTGTGTGTGTGTGTGTATATGTGTGTAAAGAATGAGCTATAAAGAAAGATGAGAATACGTAATTTTCTTTTATATATGGCGGTAAATGTTTTAGGATTCTCAGAAAACACACACATACACACAAACACACGAGTCATGTTCATTCATGGGCCGGGCAGGAGGAATCGTTTATCTTTCTGTCGGCAGCACCAAGAACTGCTCCGCCAGGGTATTGCTTCGGCGGCGGCAGGAGCAGGCAGCGCTTGCACGGCTTACCCCCTCCTCCCACTCATTCTTCCGGGTGAGGCAGCGGGGCGCGACGGGTAGGTGGAAGCGGAAAATAGAGGATGCGGACGAGGATAAAGAAGATGAAGAGGATGAGGATGGAAGAGGAAGAAGTGGTGGTGTCGGATGGTGGTGGTGGTGGTGAAGTTGGAGGAGGAGGAGGAGGAGGAGGAGGAGGAGGAGAGAGAGAGAGAGAGAGAGAGGAGAGAGAGAGAGAGAGAGAGAGAGAGAGAGAGAGAGAGAGAGAGAGAGAGAGAGAGAGAGAGAGAGAGAGATGAAAGATTAGATTAAGCAAGAAATATAAGATAGTTCGTAAGATAACAAGAAGAGAAAACTCCCAATGAAGGTGAGATAAGATAGAGGAGAACAGACCCACTCCGCTCCCTGCTAAGGATTCGCTGTTCAGGTAAAAATCTTAGTCACTGAAATCACTCGAACGCTTTCCCAAATTTTTGTTACTATTATCTGCATTTTTTCCCCCCTTTTTTTTCCTTGTATCTCTCTTTCCTCCTCTTTGGATATCACACATTCTTTGCCAGATAAAGTCTAACACACTTGAATAGGATCTGAATCTGTGGACCTTATTTTGCTGGCTGAGACAACCTTTTTCATTCAGAGATACTGAATGCTGCGGCCTACTGAACATTTAATTCAAACTTCAATACGAAAAAAAATAAATAAATAAAAAAATAAATAGAATAACCATACCTTCTTTCCCGCTCCGATTGCGACAGAAAGCGAGCCATGAATGTCTGTCGCTGAGATACTACATATGAGAAATTCACCCAACGTGATACATTTTGTTTCTAGTGCGTAGTTGATTTCCACGTTTATTCAAGACGCATCACGTTCACTGCAATACTTATGTGGCATCTGAAAGGGCTCACGCATATACTTCTAGCGTGGCAAATTATCTTTTTTTGAAGAGATAAGAAAAAAATATTCGCAATTGGAAAGCAATGAAGAGCAACAACAGAGTCTGAGATGTGGCTGATGTGCTCCCACAATTTGCCATGACGGATAACAGATGGCGAGAAGAACGGATGAACACCTGCAATACTCGTGTAAATATATGAATAGGCAGACAAACTAATAATATACAGACCAGCGTAGCATCCACCCACTACCTCCACACACGTCCACACTCCCACAGCCACCCACCCACCTAGCCGTACTCTTACTCCATATTTGGAATAATCAAAAGTCAACAATTATGAACGGAGAAACAGTTTAAAGTGTTTTATGAACCAATTTCTTCCTATGTAAGTAATTACCTCTTATATAACTTTCCGCCCTGACACACACCTACGAGTGGGTCTTACGTATTCATCTGGGAAATTGAGTTTGGAAAAATTAATGCACTTATGCAAGACCTATGGACGTGCTAACTTGCCTCCTCAAGTAGAAATATTTAGTGTGGATAACTAGATTGGCTTACCCTTTCTGTCTAACATTTATAATAGATAGTTTTTTTTTTTTTTTTTTTTTTTTTGCAATATAAGCAATTTTGTTACATGTTCTGTATATTCAATAAATACAGACAGACCGTTTGTTTTCCTCTCTTTTCGACCAGACGTTTATTTTTCTGTCGATTCGAAAAGTACTGATAATTACGTGATTATTTATTTTTTCTTTGTTTATGTATTTTTTATTTATTTTTTTGTAATGATATGATACATTTTTATTGCTTTGGCCACGTGTAGGTACACATCTGATACAACCATGTCAATGTGCTGTGGCCTCGCTGCCCCGACACAGGTCCTCTGTCTGTACATTAAGGATTATGATACTCTAAGATGACAAAGTAATTATACCTTTTCTTTATTCGTAATCAAGTCCTCCGTGTTGGCCAGAGGAGGAGAAAATGTCCTCCGGCGACACAATTCAGAGCTTTCAAAACTCCCGAGTGATGGGAAAACTTTTATCCGCAAACTATGAATATGTTAAGGAAGGAAACTTCAGAGAAAAAAAAAGATAATAATTAACTGTTAAGCAACAACGACAATAACAACAACAACAACAACAACAACAACAACAACAACAACAACAACAAAAGAAAATCACGCAAGTTTTTCAATGTCCTGAAGGACTTGCACTCATCCAGCCACCACTAAAACTTTCAAGATCATCACACGACTTCGTTCTTTTTCCTTTCACAAAAAGGGCATCAAATTATCCCATGTTAGAAGATACGAAAGCAACAGGTTTTTATTCGTACAATAAAATATGAAGCTTTGGGCTTGCAATTAAAGAAACGGCAATCTGAAAGCAAAATAATGATCAAGATTTTAACTCTGACTGGTATGACCTGCCAGCTTAGCGAAAATGTTCAGTGTTTGAGGTTTGAGGCTCAGTAAAAACGACACAAGTTATTAAAATAAAATAAGTCATTATTAGGCATTAACTTGTATAGCAAAACAGGATGTGGCCAACAGGAGGGAGCAAGGTAGGAGAGCAGAGGGAGTGTTACATTCTCTCGACCCACTACTGTCCACCACTGCCCATCAGCGCCTGGGTTTGTTTATAGGAGGTCTGTACACCGCACAGCTTCCATTAGCGATTCTAACCACCGTGTGACTATTGTCCCTTGCACTGTACACCACACTCCAGACCGGGAGGTCGTGTACCAAAACAAGTAACACTGTCATGCTACACACACACAGACACACACACACACACACACACACACACACACACACACACACACACAAAACACTCTTTACAACACCACGCCTCGAACACAAGCCGTGACCGCAAAGAACGAGTCTGCTCCAGTCAACTCTTCCACGCCCCTCCCACTCTCCCACCCTCCTCCTCCTCCTCCTTTAGCCACACACCGCCTTTGCGTAGTCCGACTTTAGGCTCGTCCCTCTATATTCCAGCATGAGGCTCGTAAGGTGGCGCGCTTATGGCATGACCTCGGGCGGACTTCCTCTTGATGAGACTTGGTTTCATACGATAATCTCACTCGATTTTGAAGTCTTTGTGGTGATGAAAGCTATTACACGACAAAAAGAAATGCACGGGGAGGAGTGCGCGGCAAATGAAGCTGTGTTATGGGATGCCTCGGGTCCGTGACTAAGGGGTAATGGAGGGGATGTGTGGGATGAGGGAGCGATAGATACGTGTATAGATGAGCGCAGGCGGGGAGTAAAGAAAAGTACCCCGCGCATCGCTCAGAAATAAATGCCACATGAATAAATGGCACGGGAAAAAAATGTCATCCGTTTTCGAATGGGGGAAAATATGGTACACACATCGAAAGACACGAAAATATGCGTCACAATTAACAGAAGGGAGGGAAAAATAAGGACATCGTTGCGTAGATGTAACAAAGAAACACAAAGGGAAGCAAAGAAAGAACAAACATTTAGGAGATTAGTAGACCGTTTGTGATAGCTACAAGAGAGAGAGAGAGAGAGAGAGAGAGAGAGAGAGAGAGAGAGAGAGAGAGAGAGAGAGCGAGGTAGGGTGAAGAAGAAGCAATGTGGTGGAACAATTTAATGACATGTCGGCGGGTTGTTACCTGGTCCAATTACAAGTGTGGGCTGGATGGGCCGCCCGTCACACCAGCAGTAGTCCCAGGCGGGGCCACAAAAGGTCAACCGAGAGTAATCTTTCCAACTTAACTCTAATACCTTCTCTCTCTCTCTCTCTCTCTCTCTCTCTCTCTCTCTCTCTCTCTCTCTCTCTCTCTCTCTCTCTCTCTCTCTCTCTCGGTTTTCTTATGTACACGCGTCAATATATTACCCGGTTCAGGTGCGGGGTTCATGTATCCCTCTCTTTGTCTGACGGTCTCTATCTCGTTGCTTTTGTCTCTGTCTACCTGCCTGGCTGCCCGTCTGTCTCTGTCCGGAGCGGCGTCGATCGAATACATCTCACCTATGAAACATGATCTCGAGTACTTTTCAAACCGGAGGGCGAGGGAAAGAAGGAAGGAAAAGGAGCTCTCTTTCTTTCTCACAGGTATTAACAGTAGTCGTGTTGCGAGTGCCGCCTCAGGCCAGTTCTCCACACATAGTACCAGCTAACGCGCACAGGCGACACATGTACGCACGGCCGCTCATGACCTGTTACATTTCCCATTAAAATGTCAGGTCCTGTATGGCGGAACGCTTGCATGCTTCCATTGATGCATAACTACGTCAATTTAAATGCACATTCTACTATTTCTTTTTTTACCTTGCATGAATGTGTGGACAGAATGTATGCATATATGTACGTGTGAGTGTACAGCATCCCGCGTCCCCTCACAGCAGCGTAACACTCATGTATCCTCACCTCTGTCACGGCACACTAAGTCGCCATTCATCCCTAAACCCTCAGCGCGGCGAGCCAGACCTCACGCCAACCACTCCGCTCTCGCTTGCTCGCTCACTCGTCCTCTCTCGCTGCCTCCTGCCGCCCTGACTTACAGAGGCTTCCTGTGGCCTGGCCGGGACCTCCAAGCTACGGGAACGTCTGGCCCACTCTAATTGTGGCATTAATAAGAAAATTAATATGAAAGTCATTTGTAATCATAAGGTCATGTAGCTTTACAATATGGAAGTCTGGAAGGCGAGAGGGAGGAAGGATGGGGGGGGAGGGAGAGAGGCAAGGGATAAAGGAGGAGGAGAGGAGTTAGGGAAGACGGAAGAAGATAAATTGAGGAGTTGAGAGAGTAGAGAAACTGGAGAGAGTAGGCCTCGTGAGGTAGAGAGTGATGAAGTGTTGAGGGAGAGAAGGGGCGGGATGGATGTGAAGAGCTGGTAGAGAGAGGGAGAGGGAGGAGGGAAACAACGAGGGGCAGGAGGCAGCGCGACGCGAGAGGGAGGCAGGCAGGCGAGGAGGGAAGGAGGGAAGGAGGCTAGTGAGAGGGAGGATGAGGAGCGAGAGGGCAAAGGGACAGGACGGGAAAGATAAAATGCAAAACAGAATGATCTTTAAACCAGAACGTTTCCTTTATATATCTGTGGATGAGAAAAGTGGAGGGAGGAAGGATGGCAAGAGGGCGGAGTAAAAGAAAAGGTGACGGAGTAGGGGAGGGGTCGTCGAGCTGAGAGGAAGAGGAGGGGAAGGAAGAAGACATAAAAAGGCAAATGTAAGGGAGTGTCTCGTGTAAAGGCCGGACACGTAAGCCAAGGAGATGCCGCGGGAGAAATAGGGAAGGAGAGAGTGGAGACGTGGACGCAGAGAAGAGAAAGTCATGGAAAGCCTGTGATACCCTCCTTCTCCCCCCACAACGCCCCCCAACACCGCCAGCCTATCACACACCCACCCCCGCACCCCCCCACGAAACCTGAGCTGGCACACATCCCAGTGTTAAAATACCTTCCTTTTTTTTTTTTTTCTCCGCTCCGTCGCCGGCCGCTGTACGTCCACCTACTCTGCTGCGAGATGGAAAAAGATGAAAAAAGAGCGAACATAGAAAAGAAAGAGAATAAATAATACAACAATCAAATTCTGTCTTTGCTCTACTGCGGAATTTCTCTTTCTCTTTCTTTCTTTCTTGTTCCCTCTCTCCTTCTCTCCCTCCCTTTGGCTCTTTCTTTCCCTTATCCTCCCCCTCGACCGTCTCTCTCTCTCTCTCTCTCTCTCTCTCTCTCTCTCTCTGTGTGTGTGTGTGTGTGTGTGTGTGTGTGTGTGTGTGTGTGTGTGTGTGTGTGTGTGTGTGTGTGTGTGTGTGTGTGTGTGTGTGTGTGTGTGTGTGTGTGTGTGTGTGTGTGTGTGTACATGCGCAGGGACTAGGTGTACACACAACACACACAAAATGTTCTCTTATAGGGTTACTCATTAAACCAGCAATGCCTGACTGACTGATTCTGTTTGCTTTCCACAACCAAAAGCCCGCGATTTGACGGCCACGGGGATGAATACGCGTACTGCTAGCTGAGGCCGCTACGAGGGTGGCGCTCTCCTGTCCCTTCCCCTCGGCACGACTTCCCATTACTAAACGTTCTATCTCAAAGAAGTCATTAAGTTTTGCCACTCTCTTGCCTTACACGTGTCGCAATGAAGATGGTTTGGCTAGCATGGGCAAATTAATCAATAGGTATAGTAATAATAAATGAATAAATAAAAACAATAAATGAAAACCTTCGTGATTCTGTCGGTGGTTGAGAAATCATATATACTACACTATCATACAGTCATACGAAAGATATTACCTGGAGAATATTCACACTCTCCCCATGCATCAGACAGCGAAAGAAGGTGTAGCACTCCTGCGTGGCTGAGTTTGAATAGCGGTGATGTTTAACCTTATCACTTCCTCCTCTTGACTTACTGTAAGTGTCTCCCTGACCTCCTCTGGGTAATGACGCTCTCCAGACATTAATCTTGCTGCTCTCCTGCTTGGCCTCAGTGGACGCACGTGTACATGAGCCCCTTGACTGCTAATGACCGTATGCTCCTGTTACTCGTACTTCATTTGAACATTCCCGAGCGAGTCTGTTAAATAAAAATAAGCTAAAACCACTAAAAGATTCAATTACTCGATCACTCCTTTAGCTGTTGCGTCATTGGAAATAATATAATTTGGGCATTCCTCAGCGAGCCTACTAAACAAAAATAAACTAGAGCCACTAAAAAGTTTAAAATACTCGATCACTTTTGCTATAAGTAGCGCCATTGGGAATAATATCCTGAACCTGCACCACACTATTTTGTTCAGCTTGAGGGGAGACCATTGCAGCCACATGGTTAAACGTAATAATCACTGATACTTCCACTGAGGAGACTAGCTTGATGATGCCCGCCAATTTACGTAATTCCGGCTACTTGGTAATCTACATTGGAAAAAAAAAAAAAGCTCACTGTCAGTCATTCGGTCTTGCTATAACTCTATCATCTAATCCCTCGTTTTTTTTCAGTTTCTCGTTAATGTGATTGCTACCTACAATTTTTCTCTGTGGAGTTGTTTACGTTTTCTGATATCCTGCTGCCAGGCATACAGTTCCCCTTTCATGTGATCAAACGAATTACCTGGTAAATAAGAATTAAGCGTGTACATGCGATGCTTAACCTGTTTAAAACTTTGATCTTGTACAGCTTCGTCTGCTTTTCATTACCTGTTAATTGATCCCAACATGTAAGTAGACTTGCTTGCTGCCTTTTCATCCTTCATGCTGATCATGATAATTATGAAGGTGATAATTATAAGGAGGAGGAGGAGGAGGAGGAGGTGAAAACCAAAGCAATTAATCAAAGAGTAGGAGATGAAAAAGACTGAAGGGAAAGACGGAGAAAGGTGAGAAAGATGAGAAGGAAAACAAGGAGAGGGAGGAAGA
>NC_087167.1:10795000-10867500 GCF_035594125.1 Scylla paramamosain | reverse complement strand
ACACACACACACACACACACACACACAAACACACACACACACACAAACACACACAAACACACACAAACACACACATACACACACACACACACACACGAAAAATTGGAGCTCATCCCCACGTTTCCCCGTCGTTCAGTACTTACTTACAGACTTCCGGTGAATATCCATGCTAAATCGGTAATCACTTAATGCAAAATTACCCGATGGGATTCATTTGATCCGCGGCAGTAAAGGAACCAGGAAAAAAATACAGTAAAAATGAAAGGTCAACATGTTAATGTGGGCGCACACAAACACACACACACACACACACACACACACACACACACACACACACACACACACACACACACACACACACACACACTTTTAACACATTTTTCACTATACTGCAGCTCCCACAAAAATGAGCTACAACAAATTTCCAGCAACAGAAGCATTCAAATATAGAGAGAAAGAAGAAGCAAAGAGGAAGCAAAGCACTTAAAAGTTGATTCACGGCGGAAAACACTCATCCCGCACTCGACGCCCAGCTAATGGCCGCCCATGACAGCCAGAGAGAGAGAGAGAGAGAGAGAGAGAGAGAGAGAGAGAGAGAGAGAGAGAGAGAGAGAGAGAGAGAGAGAGAGAGAGAAACGTCCATGGTCATATCAGATTTTGAAAAGTTGAAAAATGCAAATGAAATCTACACGCACACACAGAGAAAAAAAAGAATAAATAGATTAACAAGAAAATATAAAATACGCAGGTAACAGAGCTAGCATAAATTAACTGTAAATCACATTACGAAGCAAACCTTTTCCTTGCACTCATTATACGCAAGGAACCATCGCCCTTAAAAAGATTCTGAACAAGTCCTGCAATTTTCAACACCCCAGTCCTTCGTCAGGGAATGAGTTATATTCTTTAAAAATACTGAACTGTAGTTGCGCTTTTTGGTGGAGGCACTGTATTGTATAAAGGAATGGGCATTTATCCCGCCCCAAAGGTAGCCGGCAGAGCTCCAGGCAGGCGCAGGTTAGTTAGCAAAGCCTCCTCACCTCTGCTTTATCCTCGCCCTTGGCCGCAGCACGTTATGGATGAGCTGTTAGCCCGCTCCTGTAATGCGTGGGATTAAAAGCCTTCGAGGAGTGGATAAAAATGCCGCTGAAGGCTATAAAAGGCTTCATTTTTCCTCTCTTCCGCCTTCCTCTCCTCCTCCTCTCCCTTCTCCTTCTACTGCTTCTCATCCTATTCCTCCTCCTCCTCCTCCTCCTCCTCCTCCTCCTCCTCCTCCTCCTCCTCCAGCTCCTCCTCAAGGCTCCAGGGGGATGAAGCGAAGAACCGGGAAATCCACTTGAAAGGCATTCCTCACAAAGGTCCTGATGAGAATAATATGGTGAGGCCCAGAGAGAGAGAGAGAGAGAGAGAGAGAGAGAGAGAGAGAGAGAGAGAGAGAGAGAGAGAGAGCAATAAAAAAGGGCGCCGAGGACAGTTTCCCGGCGTGGACCAGGGCGTTACGGGATGTAGGCCAATGAGCGGCGTGGTTTTCAACTCAACTTGTAGGCGCGTGACGGAGAGGCTGGGAGCGGCGGGCGGATGATGATTGTGGCCTGCGCATGGATAAGTCACGCACCAACCTACTTCAACGCCTCCGCCGCCACCACCAGCACCACCACCACTACCACCACCGCCTCCAGTCATGCACTCCCGCCACTACCGCAATCTCCGCCGCCACGACATATTCTTGGGTTCTGTGTATAATTTTTTTTTTTCTGTAGAGTTGGACTGCTTAGCTTACAGTACGTTCACTACAGCGGAGGTCGAGATGTGTAACGCTTGTAATAGTTTATACGCGAGCTTCTTCATGTCCGTATTGTAATGTAACATACTGTAAGGTGGCGTATTTCGTTAAACCACTCGAGGAATAGGAAAGGAATTGTAAAGAAAAGTGAGGGAGGTTCTCGCCGCTCTGCCTTCTCATATTCCTTTCTTCCTAACATGCTGCTTTACTTGTTCCCTCTCCACCGCCAAGCGTCTGTCTCCTTCTCCCTCTCTCCCACACTTCCTTCCTTTCAACACAATGCTGCGCCGCCGCCACCCCCGCCATGCTACATCACCATAACTATCGCCCCCACAATCATCTACCAACCTCCTCCTCCTCCTCCTCCTCCTCCTGTTCTTCTCCTTCTCCTCCTCCTCCTCCTCCTCCTCCTCCTCCTGTTCTTCCTGCTTCTCCTCCTCTTCCTTTACCGCATAATAAATAGCACCATCTTCCTCCAGCCACACCACCACCACCACCACCACCACCACCACCATGTTGCACCATCACCTCTATTTCAAACGGGTGATGAAGATGACAATAATGGAGGCGGTCGTGTAAGAGTTCCAAGCCAGGCTCCCATCTCCCGTGGCTCTCTCTCTCTCTCTCTCTCTCTCTCTCTCTCTCTCTCTCTCTCTCTCTCTCTCTCTCTCTCTCTCTCTCTGCAAGCGTACAGTATATACCTATTGTTTCGCACTGTCACTCTCTGTTGATCTATCTGTCAATCTGTCTGTCCTTCCGCTCTTCCGTCTGTCTGTCTGCGTGTCGCCTGCGTGCCTGCCTGGGTGCCTGTCTGCCTGCCTGTCTGCGTGCCTGTCTGCGTGCCTCCGTGCCTAGTAAGGGCCTCCCCCATTCCCCTCCCACGTCACTGCCTCCTTTCCCGTTGAAGAGCTCACAGCGAGAAGGTACGTGAGGTGGAGTCAGTTTTTCAGTAGGATTTTTTTCTTCAAGGGAAAATGTGATAGTGAAGATAATGGTTTACAGGAAAGCGAAGGAGAGCGAGAGCGAGAGAGAGAGAGAGAGAGAGAGAGAGAGAGAGAGAGAGAGAGAGAGAGAGAGAGAGAGAGAGAGAGAGAGAGAGAGAGAGAGAGAGAGAGGAAGGAAAAAAATAACGAAATGCATGGAACCCGGTGGGAAGGAGGCCAAGAGGGTGAGGGGAAGGTGAGGTAACTACAAGAGGAGGTTAAAAAATTGTTGATAATACGACTTGTAGATGAGGGGTTTATAATGAGAGAGGGGAAGAAGAGAAAAGTGCAGCTTGGGAGAAAAGAAGTGAACCTGGTGTGTATGCATGTGTGTGTGTGTGTGTGTGTGTGTGTGTGTGTGTGTGTGTGTGTGTGTGTGTGTGTGTGTGTGTGTGTGTGTGTGTGTGTGTGTGTGTGTGTGTGTGACTCAATTACAATTACGTTACTTATTGACGTGGTCCAGGTAAAAGAGTAACAACATCCCTGTCTAAAACTAACAAGAACTTCATCATGATTACGATATACGAGTATACTGTACGTAACATGTTTGATAGACATTATGGATGTGTATGACACTACAATTGAAATCAAATGTCAGGGCTCTCTCTCTCTCTCTCTCTCTCTCTCTCTCTCTCTCTCTCTCTCTCTCTCTCTCTCTCTCTCTCTCTCTCTCTCTCTCTCTCTCTCTCTCTCTCTCACTGAAGTATCTGTTTGTGATGGGCACACAATTTCTTATTAATTAATTTTAAAAAATCATATAGAACTCACGCCCATCACACACACACACACACACACACACACACACACACACACAGTTCTTCACAAAACCATTAAAATGAAAAGTCACGATTTTCACCGTTACTTTTCCGAAGTTCGCGAAAGGAAGCCAAGGCAGGGAACAACGGGAGAGGGAACGGTCAGCATCAAGACATTCGAGGCGGAGGTTGAAAGGAGTTGTGCAGCGATGGAACCCGAGGCATTTGTATGCGAGACGACCACGATATACTCGACCTGCCCTCCATTTCCTTTGTTCTCTTTGTTCTTACTCTATCTTAGTTCTCTGACTTGATGAATTCTCCCTCCCTCTTTCTCTCTTCTCACTTCCTCTCCCGACCTCTTCTGTGTTCCTCTCCTCCGATTCTTTCAAACTCTCCCTTCCTTCCACTTTCTCTCCAGAAGATATTATGGAAGAGGTATGGTGAGCACCTCCTTTCGTGTCTCTCCCTCGCGGCCAACTGAAACACCCAAAAGCCTCCAGAGGGATGCGGATAACACCGTATCTTCCTGGAGGCGCTGGAGCGGCGTGGGGTGGCGGCGGAGGGAGGCGAGACATGGCACCCCGGGGACACTGATCACAACACTCATCTCGTGAAGGTTAAAAAAAAAAAGAAAAGTAATCTTGTACACATTATACAAGGGTGACAGTCCCTTAATGGGTGTTTTAGGTGTGTGTGTGTGTGTGTGTGTGTGTGTGTGTGTGTGTGTGTGTGTGTGTGTGTGTGTGTGTGTGTGTGTGTGTGTGTGTGTGTGTGTGTTTTGCCATTTCTTTTTGATATCATACTGAGAGATCTGAGCCAATCTTTCAATCCGCTTACTTAAAAAAAAAAAAACAAGACTCTTACATCTGTCTTTACCTCCATATTCATTTCTGCCATGGACAAATCGCTTCCATTAGTAAGTAATAAAAGGTTTCAAAAGTCAATAGTAGGTGCAGTTTTAAGTCCATATTCTCGTACATATTCCCATCCTGATATATCTAACATTATTCGTCAGCTAAGTCGTGATCTCTTACTCTCTGGCATTACACAAACATTTTTATCACTTTCCTTTCAACTTTATTAAAACATTCAGACTTTACTACCACATCGCCTCTCCTGTTCCATTCTTACTCTTATTTCATCGAGTTTTCCAAGTGGATTAGATTTCTCAGATTAGACATGATCACTGAAGTAGATACACCGTACAAACGTACCTAACTTAAGGATATATTGAAACACTACCATTATATTAAGCAAGTAAACAAATTTCTAACTTTTTATGTAAGAGGTGTCTTGGCCAAGGGAAACAAGAAGGCAGAAAAAAATATTGAAGATGCCAGTCCATAAAGAGTTGAGCCAAGATGTTTATCCAAATTCAGAGGAAAATTGTCTCACTTTATCATCTAAATTACCCTCAAGAGAAGACTTTAGTGTTAGCGGTCACAGCTGTTACAAGTCCTCTGTTTCTAAGGCCTTTAAATTTTGGATTGGAGCAGCTGGCATGTGTGTGTGTGTGTGTGTGTGTGTGTGTGTGTGTGTGTGTGTGTGTGTGTGTGTGTGTGTGTGTGTGTGTGTGTGTGTGTGTGTGTGTGTGTGTGTGTGTGTGTGTGTGTGGCAAACGCAGTAGCAGCAGCAGGCGAGAGAAGCGGACCGTCTATTGACACTATGCCTGCAATGTTGCACTCAGAAATGTTGACGGTCTGGTGTTTCTGCTACTCGTGTATATATGTCTGTTGCACCATCTCTCTCTCTCTCTCTCTCTCTCTCTCTCTCTCTCTCTCTCTCTCTCTCTCTCTCTCTCTCTCTCTCTCTCTCTCTCTCTCTCTCTCTCTCTCTCTCACTGAACTACAGGTCCACAAAAGAGCTTCGATTCAATGAACATCCGGCTTGTAAATATGTATTATAATGACTATCCTGATTATCAGTATGTGTAAGCCACCTAACAAAATACCATCAACATATCAAATCTCTCTCTCTCTCTCTCTCTCTCTCTCTCTCTCTCTCTCTCTCTCTCTCTCTCTCTCTCTCTCAGGCGTCATCGGTCTGGCCGCCTAATTCCTCTCACTCACTCATTCACTCACTCACTCACGCTCCATGCTACGTCTCACATCCATAAGGAGCAGCTCACCAAGTTGACTAATTATCGAAGTTATTAACCATAGTTACCAGTGACTTCAGCTTCTGATGACACTGAGAGGTAGGGGGAGTAGGGCGACAGGGCTTCCTCCCCTGCCTGTCTCCCCTCTCACAGATCTCCTCATTCCCTTTCCCTTCCCTCAATTTATGCCATACCAGCTTGTTGTCATGGTGCCTCGAGTCAATCAATTATTCCTTTACTCATATGTTCGTTTTTGTTGTTGTTGTTGTTGTTGTTGTTGTTGTTGTTGTTGTTGTTGTTGTTGTTGTTGTGGTTATTGTGCTTTCTCTTCTTTTCTATCCCGTAATCATTTGTTCTTCCTCTGTTTTCATTGTCTTCCTTCTACACTTTCCTTTCACATTATCCTTCCTGCATTCGTTTTCATTCATCTCTCTCTCTCTCTCTCTCTCTCTCTCTCTCTCTCTCTCTCTCTCTCTCTCTCTCTCTGAATCTCTTATTTTTCTCGTATTTCTTTTGTTGCGTCCTATATTTTGTTTTTCTTTTCACCTGATCCATTCGTTTTATTTCTTTCACCGTATTTTACACTTTCCTCCACATTTCTCTCTCTCTCTCTCTCTCTCTCTCTCTCTCTCTCTCTCTCTCTCTCTCTCTCTCTCTCTCTCTCTCTCTCTCTCTCTCTGCCATCGGATACAGTGGTCATGTTTTTACCTTGAACATCGCAAATCCACCAAGTAAAAAATAAGAAGCAAAATTAAATAAGTGCCCCCAAAAGATGTTTTCCCGATACTTATCTTGACGGGAAATGAAAGTAACACAATCGTTCACTCTTTCCAAGGGGGAGAGAGAGAGAGAGAGAGAGAGAGAGAGAGAGAGAGAGAGAGAGAGAGAGAGAGAGAGAGAGAGAGAGAATAAAAAAGTCATGAATACAAGGGGAAATTATAAAACAATACGATATAGACCAAAAACAACGTGAGAGGAATGGAAGAATAGCGACCGAGGATTTCTTGATCTTTTGGTGGTGGTGGTGGTGGTGGTGGTGTTGAGATCAAGGTACGGAGAGTACGGAAAGGAGGAGGAGGGGGGAAAACACAGGAAAACACAAAGAAAGCGGAAATATTTAGACTTATTTAACCTTTTGACTGCGATACGCAACATCTCACAGAGCTAGAAGCAACGAAATCTTCATGAACATCGAAAAGAAAGAGAAAAAAAAAAATAAAAGTAATAGATTTACAAACTTTAGCCAATATAGTACATGAATGTGAATCAAGAAAAACCTCAGAATGGCTAGTAATTAAAACAAAAAAAACATACCAGATCGCAGGGACAGTGTTCAGGTACATAACTTGATCTAACCTGAAGTGAAAGAAGAAGGATAACAAAGCTCACGCCTCCTCCCCACCCAACGCTTCCTGAAGTCAGAACTAGTATGAGAGTTAGTCAACATTCTACAACGGAAAAAAAAAAGTCATAACGTTCTTTTCTAGTAACAAAATAAGAACCATTTGTACTACGACTACTTCCCTGGCAGAACCAAGCGTGTCAATAGAGCAAGAGGAGGAGGAGGAGGAGGAGGAGGAGGAGGAGGAGGAGGAGAAGGAGGAGAAGGAGGAGGAGGAGGAGGAGGAGGAGGAGGAGGAGGAGGAGGAAAAGGAAGAGCAAGGAAACTAATCAAATTGTGAAAAATGCAAAAGAAGAAAATAACGAAGAAAATTGAAAAAGAGAAAGATGAAGATGTAAAAAAAAGAGGAAAAGGAGTAGGAGAAGGAGGAGGACGAGGAGGAGGAGGAGGAGGAGGAGGAGGAGAAAGGCGCCAATAAATACGAGGACGGCACCGAGAAGGAAGAAGGTGACAATGGGATGGAAGGAGGTGTGACAATAAGGGACAGGCAGGCGAGAGAAGCATGCAGGGCCACTCAGCAGGCGAGACAAGGCGGCAGTAACACGTGGCCGCAATGGATTCACAGTGCGAGAAGGGAGGCATGAATCGTCAAGGGAAGAACGAACGTAGGGAGGGCAAGGAGAGGAGAGGAGAATGAGAGAGACAGAGAGAGGAAAAAAAGAAAAAAGAAACAGAACAAGGGGTGTAGAAGACAGAAAGGGACTGTGGTAGAGTGTGTGGTGGAGAGAGAGAGAGAGAGAGAGAGAGAGAGAGAGAGAGAGAGAGAGAGAGAGAGAGAGAGAGAGAGAGAGAGAGAGAGAGAGAGAGAGAGAGAGAGAGACGAGAGAATGGAAACTAGAGAGAAAGGGAGAACCAGAGGGGAAACAAGAAAGAATTTGAGAGGGAAAGTAAAAAGAAATAAAAAGATATCAGGAAAACACGGAATAAAAGGGATTGACAAAAAAGAACGTAAAAAAAGTTAGTGTTGACGAGAAAGAGTGTATATACAAATAACAGAGAAGTATTTGCTAAAAAGAAATATAACATTGAACTTCGCTTGGAAATATGAACAGTGCTGGCGGCTGGAATATACTGAAATACGAGGAGGCACAGGAGGAAGAGCAGGAGGAGAAGGAGGAGGAGGAGGAGGAGGATGACGAGGATGAGGAGGGAAGAACACCATTTGGCAAAGAAAATCACGAGATCTGAGAGAGAGAGGGAAATGAATACACTGTAAAAAGTGAATGAAGAGAAGACAAGGAAATGATGAAACCAAGACACATATTCCCTTGTACGAGACAGAGAGAGAGAGAGAGAGAGAGAGAGAGAGAGAGAGAGAGAGAGAGAGAGAGAGAGAGAGAGAGAGAGAGAGAGAGAGAGAGGAAGGTTTCTGCGTGCAAGCGTTGGGCGGAGGGAGGGTTGCCGGCACCAAAGGGGATTAAACTATATATTTTTCCCCTCCCCTTGGCTGAGAGAAAGGCACACTTGTCACTGCTGGAGAGAGAGAGAGAGAGAGAGAGAGAGAGAGAGAGAGAGAGAGAGAGAGAGAGAGAGAGAGAGAGAGAGAGAGAGAGAGAGAGAGAGAGAGAGAGAGAGAGAGAGAGAGAGTTATTAGTAGCTAGCAAAGAGCATCACACATACAGAAAAAAAAAAAAAAACAATATACTCCCTATCGGCCTGCAGGTGTTCTGGCGTGACTCTCCCTGTCCCATGAAGTCTCCTCCCCAGCACCCTGAGAGACAGACAACTTTACGTGGCCGAGTCAAGAGCGAGTAAGGAAGAGGGAGAAAAGCTCTAATCCTTGGCGACAGGGGCAGGCGGAGCGCAGCCAGCAGGACTCAAGGCCGGACACGGATTATGCAGTTAACAGTTAGGAGGCTAGACAGGCAGACGTAAGCAAGGGATCAGAGGAGGTGCCTGCCATGTATGCTCCTCTTTTCGTTTTCCTTCTCGCTCCCTCACCCGCTGTTAAAAATGAACTGAGGAGTGAATACCCAAACTTTAGTGATTCCTGCAAAACATCATCGTCTGTCCCTGATGCGCTAGCTAGAGAGTGTGTAGATAAATCCATGTGTTTAATTATGAGGGCAATACAGGATATAATGAGTTCAAGCTTGAAGAAGATACATTTAAAACGAAGGCAAGAAAAATAATTATCGAATATGATAGATAAACGGAATAGAGTTCAGATTTCTCACGAAAACTGGGCATTTTTTCAAGTTACATACGGCTGAGTGGATAGAAGACACACCTACAGTCCTTCCTATTTGTCTTATCTCTGACGGCGAGTACTTCTGAGGGCGGTGTGGGGCTCCGCAAAGGTATCACTCAAAACAATCTTACCGGAGGCACCACATGCGGGGACGGATCATGTGTGTCCTAAAATATAAGGGAATCTGAGCCTCTAGGTGGCAGAGAATAACAATTAAATCACTTTCTGGGACTCTAAGTAGACCTAAAAAAGCTACCAGGCCGTTTGTGCAGCCGATAGATCCTCACGTGGTAAAGCAAATTTATGGAAAATGCAGTTCCCTTACGTTCTTGTGTTCTTTTCATGTCATTTGCGTCACTTAAGAAAAATAAGCTTTGATTACTATCTAGCAACAATTTTGTGATGAGCGTACGAGCATCCTATATGCATTTAATCATTTTAATGGCCTGGCCCGGCACTGGTACTGACGGCCTCGCAGCGTCATTCATCTATTGATTTTGAGAAGGAACGTGTCCAAATTCTGCACCAGAAACGTGAATGGTTATCACTATTGTAATGTTTTAGCTTATCACACGTAGGAGACTTGAACACAGTGTTGTCATTATTGTTATTATTATTACTACTATTATCCTTATTAATATTATCATTACTATTATTGCTACTGATACTATTATTATCATACATTGGTTTATCTCTACCCCTTCATAATGAGACTGTTTCCTACCCCGTACCTATTGAAATCCTGAGACCATAGCAGATGCAGGGTACTTCCTCATTGTGCCCCGCTAATGCACCTTGCCGTGGATCCATGTGACCAGCTGTGCTATGCCTAAGCTCCTGGGATGCAGTAAGTGGTTCACGAGACAATCCTTTTCCAATAGGGGTCAACGTAAGAGTGTGAATGATGTGTGTATGAATGTGTCGTGCTTTGTTTGGGCCACCTTGTGTGAGATGACCTGTTTATTGACAATGGATTATTATATTTTATCATCATTATTATCACACAGACAAAAATACACCAAATACATGTTCAATCGCGGCTTGATGTGTATCTGCCATTTCTCAAGCCGTCCATCACCTGAAGTCCCGCCACCACCTGTCCATAAATAGCCCCGCGCGACTCAACGAGACGAACCGAGACGAGACAATGGAAGGTAACGTCTCAAAGGAGCAGAGTCAAGTGTCGGCGACGGTAAAACAGACAAGGATGAACACAAGTGGCACCCAGAAAAAAAGGTAAAAAGAATAAATAAAATGAAAAATAAAAAATCAACAGCGCTAGAAACAAAGGAGCAAGGCAGCGAGGCAGAGAACAAACACAGAAGGCAAAATATCACACTGACTAAATAACACGTTTGAAATATTGTGTTAAAAAATCCTTCGGCAACCACCACTGCCTTTCAAAAACGGAGAGCAGTAGCAGGAGGAGGAGGAGGAGGAGGAGGAGGAGGATAAACGAAAGAAGAAAACGGGAGGAGAAAAGACTTAGCGATGGGATCCGAAAGACTGTGTGTGTGTGTGTGTGTGTGTGTGTGTGTGTGTGTGTGTGTGTGTGTGTGTGTGTGTGTGTGTGTGTGTGTGTGTGTGTGTGTGTGTGTGTGTGTGTGTGTGTGTGTGTATGAACCTATCTGTTGGCGAGAGAGCAAATACACACATTTCTTCTAGTTATCCTCCTTCATTACAAAAGGAACGCAAAAAAGTCGAAGAAAATGGAGAAAGCAAATGCACCCTTGATAAAGTGATGCTGTGTGGCTTGGGAAAGAAGGGCGGCTGTGTTTATGAAGGTCTAGGCGTTTGGGTGGGCGGATGTGGACGTATAAAGAGAGTACCTCCACAACCACACCGTCCCCACCCACACCTGTATTCTGAACTGCTCTCTCAGCACGACTACTTTCAAAGGTAATAGATGATTAACTCAGTTCCCAGGAGTGTTTTCCCTGTTAGTAAGGAAGAGGTCTTATTAATTACACTAGAACAACAAAATACCATTAAGAGCCTGTGTAACTTCAACTAGAGCGCAGAATATGTGCCCCTGCCTCATCCAGTCTCACCCAGCACAGCCACACATCCACCCAGAACCGTCTCTTGTCTCCTCTTCCTCATTCCCCCGCACGCCCATCGCCTCATTCTGCTGGCCATATTCCATCTCAGTCACTCCCTCCTCATTCCTCAAATTCTTCCTATTCACGATGCATAAAAACCCGCTTAAGTAAATTCCTATTCCTCACTTTTATTCTGCTTTGATTTAATAGCTCAATACCCGGCAGCTCTCTCTCTCTCTCTCTCTCTCTCTCTCTCTCTCTCTCTCTCTCTCTCTCTCTCTCTCTCTCTCTCTCTCTCTCTCTCTCTCTCTCTCTCTTGTTCATGGAAACAGGTCTTTAATACATAGCATAAGAAGTGTCCTCCTCCCCCACCACCCTTACCTCCTCCTCCTCCTCCTCCTCCTCCTCCTTGTATTTCACCTTCTTCCTTCCGCCCTCTTTCCGTCTTCCGTTTCCTCCTTCCTTCCTTCACCTTTTGTTTTGCTCTTCTTCCCTTCCTTCCCCTCGCTCCCTATCTCGTCTTCCTCTGTCTTCATCTTCCTTCTCCTGCTAACCAATATCATGCCTTTTTCAGAGAGAGAGAGAGAGAGAGAGAGAGAGAGAGAGAGAGAGAGAGAGAGAGAGAGAGAGAGAGAGAGAGAGAGAGAGAGAGAGAGAGAGAGAGAGAGAGAGAGAGAGAGAGAGAGAGAGAGAGAGAGAGAGTTAATGGCAGGTAATACACCTATATCTCTCTCTTCTAAGAATGATTCAACTTTTGCTGCTCCTCGTCATAAAACAGCACCACTTTAATCATATTCTTATTTGCTGGAGCTTCAATTCTACAACACCAACTTTTATCGACATTCTTTCTTGCCAGCGGATTACTCTCTCTCTCTCTCTCTCTCTCTCTCTCTCTCTCTCTCTCTCTCTCTCTCTCTCTTTCTAGGTGTTGACACGGGAGGGAAGCAGTGCGGGTGGACCTGAATATGTAGTGAAGGTGTATCCAGCTCCTCAGGGAAGGCTGGGAGAGCGAGGGATGCTGTCGTGTAAGTGAGACGTGGAGGCGGGATGAATTTGAGACGGAAAGTGAGAGATAGTGAAGGCAATTTGAAGTTAAAATGCAATTGAGAGGGAAGGAAGTCGATATTTTATCTGGTACATCACGGTTCCTTGAATTTTATGGACGGCTATGGTGAATTTAGACGAGATCACTGCCGCCGAGGCTTGCTGCAGGGAGAACGGAGGCGCGGGAGGTGAGGGGGAGGGGGCTGATGCGTGTGCGGTGAAATGAAAACACTTTTGAGATCACTGCACGCACGTTAAAGGTAAAAAAAAAAAAAAGATGTGGTGAAGGAAATAAAGATAAATTGAACAGCATAAGAAGCAATGGATAGATGAAAAGAATCGTGCAAAGTTATGACTCATGACGCAGAAAAGAAAACATGAAAAAACACAAGCTCAGACACAAAACAAGCCTCAGGTGAATCAAAACATCGTGCAGGCTTGTAACTCTTGCAAGAAATGAGGAGTGGCGCGACTCAAAAACAAATGCAAATTAAACGATACAAGAAGCACTTTACGAATGAAAATAACGTGCAGGGTATACGTAACTCATGAAAGAAAACGAGGGATTATATAAAACCAGACAAACTACGATGTATAAAGAGAGAAAACAAATGTAGTCGATGCTCAGTTTGTCTTTCCTTAGATCAAAACAAGACAAAACATATGAAGTGAAAACATTACCAAAAATCAAATCGATCTTTCAATCTAGTATTAGTAGAAGTAGAAGTAGCAGTAGTAATAAGAGTCTCATTGTTGATAGAAATAATAGGTTAAGCAATGGTAATATAGAGATAACAATAGCATCAACACTAGCAGCAAAAGTAACTGTTGATAGTGGTAGTAGAAGTATTATTATTATTATTATTATTATCATTATTATTATTAGTAGTAGTAGTAGTAGTAGTAGTAGTAGTAGTAGTAGTAGTAGTAGTAGTAGTAATAGTAGCTATTGCTAGCAATGCTGGTATAGTAGTGACGGTGGTTATGGTGGTGGTGGTGCATTAGCAAAGGCAAAACAATAAGGATGTAATAATAAGAGAAAGTTATTGGTGGTGTCATCAACACGTCTCGCTCTAAATATAAAATGCTGAAACTAAGATAAAGACGAAATAAGCATTCTAGGAAAAAAAAAAAAAGTGATTAAAAACAACAGCATATGTACTTTGAAGTTGAACAACATTTGTCTCATAGAATTACACACAATACTAAGCTTTTAATTCTAAACACACAAAGAAGACTTGTTATTAGTTTCCAAGGACGATTACTGAGATCCTGCCAGCCGGGCGTTACTTGCATACAAGCGTCCTTTCCTTTACACACAAGCCTTTCCGCCGGAATGAAAGTAAATGGATAAAACTACCATGTTTCAGATTGCCAAGAAAAGATTAAAAAAGAAACAGAGAAAGAAAACAAAGAAAATTAAGTCAAAGCCAGGTTTATGCTACACGCGAGGGACTTAACCTCAATCTGCTATGAGGCCATTCTTCTCCCCGCCCCGCAGCTCATCATGCACGCTACAGAATATGCGAGTATTACATTCTAAACACGCGCAAAATATATAAATAAATAAATAAATAAAATAAAAATAAAAATAACTACGTACATTTCTTGTGCTATATTTGCTACATGTACTCCATCGAAACTATAACAGAGAAGGCAACAGACCACGATGGTGTTTGGGGCAAGAACTGGAGGAGGGAGGGGCACTGCTCAAATCTCTCTCTCTCTCTCTCTCTCTCTCTCTCTCTCTCTCTCTCTCTCTCTCTCTCTCTCTCTCTCTCTCTCTCTCTCGGAGGCTCCGTGTAGCTGAGGGCGTCAAGTCAATGAATATGAAAACTCGTCGTCAACATATATTAATATACATGAGGCTGTTTAAGAACATGGGGACGTAGTACGCCTCGGACGGCTTCTTATTGTTGCCTGTGTGTCATTCTGTAAGGGCATAAGAAAACAAGGGAAGCTGCAAGAAGCCATCAGGTCTACACGTGGCAGTCCCTTTATAGAACATTATCTATTTCCAACTATCATCCGCATCCATAAATTTGTCTAACCTTCTTTTAAAGCTCCTTAAAGATTCAGCTCTATCAACCGAGTCCATTCCGTTCATCTAGCATTTTATTTGAAAACCAATCATTTTTCTATTTCCTTTTTAAAAGAAAGTTTATTCAACTCAAATCCATTATTTCTTGTCGTATCCTGATTACTGATCCTGAGAATTTGGCTTACGTCACCCTTGTTACGACCCCTATACGACTTTAAAGCCCTCTATCAGCTCCCCTCTTAACCTAAGCCTCTCTAATTTCAAAGCTTCAGTCTCGTTTCGTAAGGAATGCTCATCACCTGTGTCCTTCTAGCCATTCTCCTTTGTGCAGATTCTAATAGATCTATGTTCTTCCTGTAATATGGGGACCAGAACTGCACAACATAATTTAGATGAGGTGTGACCAGCGCCGAATAAAACTTTAATATTATTTCGTAATCTCTACTTTTAACACTCGTAAAAATTAGCCCTAATAATCTATTTGCTTTATTTCTGGCCTCTGCCCATTACTTTCTTTTTAAATATTATACACGTAACAAAATTTTCAAGATATACGTATAAAGATGGTGAAATGGTTCAGTTCATACCCATGATTATCCGGCAGATATTTGGAACTCGAACTTTTGTCTAGGTGACGAGCACAGTCAACAACAGTCCATCTATAACACTGAACTTTTTTTTTTTTTTCATGTAAAAAAAAAAAAAAAAAAAAAAAACTTTGTGCATACTAACTGAGGTGATGGGAGTCAAGCTCAGTCCACCAGAATGGCAACCACTAACCCATGAAGCAGCTAATGTAATGAGTGCAGGGAACACGAGTTTTCCTTCCATCTTTTAACACGGTGAAACCCTTCGTACGCCACTGTCTTGGTATCAAGGTATACATAACTGTCTCTGCCAACACATTACTCATACCAAGATGCATATGTAACATGCATGTCCAGGATAATGGCACCATTCCAAGGCTCCTCGTTTGCATCTATAACTGCTGACGTTCGCCCTATAGTGTAAGCCTTATTACGAGAAAGATACTTGATTTGAAATGCCACTTTTGTGAGTGTCCAGGGCCAAGGTGAGGGAGACCGTGGCTGAGCAGAGCTAAGCCTGTGCCTTCGCGCAGCCAATGTCGCCTTTTAACGAAGTACTGTTACGTACTTGATATTTACTCCTGCTTTTACGGAAATTGAACTGCCTGAGGAAGATTTAATAATAGCTTATTGTTTCTCACACACACACACACACACACACACACACACACACACACACACACACACATGCAATAGCTACACGTGAGGTTCCAAGTTCTTTTGCATATGTGAACTCGGTATGCCGGCAGGTGCAGATTGACTGTGCTGGAACTTGAGGATTCAACAGTGGAGGACTAGACTGTGGAAGCGACGAGTGCGGGAAGGGGAGGAGTATTAGCTGCTTTGGAGGGAGATCTGAGAGAACCCTTGTTGGTGGAAAGGAGCAAGACTATGGATTCCAGGAACAGGAAATATAAAAATGGTCCTTTGGTTGAAGAGATTATAAAGGGAGTAAGGTTATGACGGGATGAGGAGGCTGAGGAGAGCAGAGAACGATGGGAGCCAGACCGAGGGGAAAGTAAAAGGAGAGGCAGGAAGAACAAGAGGTAGTAAGTCGTGGAAAGAAAGAAGAAGAAAAAAAAACACTTCGATGCTGGCGTGTAGCAGCAGACTTGTGATGACTTCATTGTTTGTTTGATTATATACAAGTTATCTGTTAATATCATGAGCTTTTACTTTACTGATAAAAGGTTTCTGTAGAACTTCAGCCAGTTCTTTTAAGGGAGTCAAGGTGCGCATACATCAGCTGCTCTGGTTCAAGAAATGACGTAACAAAGCATGATACTTTATAAATCCATTAGCGAGTCTTTCATAATACTGTTTTTCCTCCAGATGGTTTACTTTTTTTTTTAGAGTTTCCATTATCTTTACTATAAACATTATACTATACTTTACTATAAAACTTTGAACAGGTTAATTATCACTGACATGACACACAATAATGGCATATATACTTGTTTAGACAGACATCATTATCGTTAAACCTTTCAGTGCAGTACGCAATAATCAACAGCACTAAAAGCAATATGTGCAATTTCTACAAGCATCTACAAGAAACAAACGAAAAAAAGAAAAAAATAGATTTTGCAATTTCTAGCGAGGACAATGTTTAGAGATGGCTGGAGGACAAGAAAAGGTGTCTCACAGTGATAAGTGATTAAGGAAAGACGCGCCAAATGTAATTTTTGGATTGGCGTTGGGCTCCTGCAGCGTCTTCTGATGTGAAAGCTGGTGGAAAAGATTTGCTTAAAATATTGGAAAAGAAAATTAACGAACCAACGGACGCTGTTAATACTTTCTTCTTTCCTGTACGGACTGTGATTCTTTGTTACGTTATTGATTCTACCTACATGAACTTCAAGATGTCTGAGGAAAAAAAAGGGGGACAGGGAGAGGGAGAAGGAATAGGATTAGGATTAGGATTAGGAAGAGG
Source organism: Scylla paramamosain (assembly GCF_035594125.1). Classification (NCBI taxonomy): domain Eukaryota; kingdom Metazoa; phylum Arthropoda; class Malacostraca; order Decapoda; family Portunidae; genus Scylla; species Scylla paramamosain. Next base: position 10,850,638 of record NC_087167.1, on the reverse strand, counting down.
AGGAGGAGGAGGAGGAGGAGGAGGAACATACACAGATACTTCGCAGGAAAGACTGATGGTAGAAGACTTTGATGTAAGTACAGGGACGATATGATAAATGTGCGATGTGGTCCGTGTGCCTGCAGGGAGAAGGACGCAACAATAAACATTCTCGCTCCATCACTTCTCCCTGGGACTAACAAGCAGGAAGGAAATGATGACAAAAAATAAATAAATAAATAGAATGAATAAATAAATGAATAAAATAAATAAGTAAATAAATAAATAAATAAATAAACTTGCGAAAGAATGAGAGGTAAATATTACATCATAATCAAGTAAGAGCAAAATACGTAACTACAATTATTATTATATTATTATTATTAAGTGGCATCGAACCTTCAGGGATGAAAAAATGTTAAATACAAATTATAAACAATATCTGATGGGAAGCTTCCGGGACGAGAGAGAGAGAGAGAGAGAGAGAGAGAGAGATGAGAGAGAGAGAGAGAGAGAGAGAGAGAGAGAGAGAGAAGGAGAGAGAGGAGACGAGAGAGAGAGAGAGAGAATCGTTAAAATGTTCAAGCGTTTTAGAAGCGTTTGTTCAAATGGATCTTGAAAGTGCCCCACAAAAATATCTGCAGTTTCCCATCTCATTAGTGGTGCAGGGCGTCGAGGCGCGCCACTCAGTACTAACCAAGATCCTTTCAGAATAGTGAAGCTGAATTTATTTCCTCTGAGTAATTACTGCAACTCACTGTGTAGTGTTCCATAGCGAATAGTTGAAGAGGAGGAGAGACAGATAGTGGTGGTGGTGGTGGTGGTGGAGGTGGTGGAACATCGCAACTTGGGCACATTAAGCAACAGGAAGCCCGCTAACCTGAACCCAAATAGAGTATTCTGAACTTTTCCCGTGGGGGAGGGAGGGAGGGAGGGAGGGGCTGCTCCTCCCCAGACCCCCTCAGGCCATAGTTGGAATGTGTGGACTTGGCCTCAGAACGAGCGTCACTTTAGACCAAAAGATTTTTATTTGTTTTATCTTTTACTTTGCTCTCTACAAATTACTTCCATTACCTAGTTATTTCCTGTGTAACGTTTGTTTCACCTTAATAATGTTCGTTCACATTACATACTGGATTTGTTTATTTATTTAATTTATTCCTTCATGTTGTCCATTCATTAATAAATTCATCTAAACATTTCTCTATTTTTATGGACGTAGAGTCAGTTATAGGCAAGGTGAGGTGGTGGTGGTGGTGGTGATGGTGGGTGGTGACGGAAGGTGTTGGTGATGAGGGAAGGTAGGTGGTAGTGCTGGTGAGGGAAAGTGGTGGTGGTGGTGGTGAGGGAAGGTGGTGGTGGTGCTGGTGGTGGTGAAGGGAAGGGTGGATCAGTGGGTGGCTGGTGGTTGGGGTGGTGATGGTGGTTGAGAAGAGGGTGGATCAGTGGGTGGTTGGTGGTGGAGGATGCGGTGATGACATATGATGATATCGGAGTGTCATCGGGATTATCTATAGTTACCGTATGCTGAGCTGATCTAGAGGCCGCGTCCCGACGATCACATTCCTGCGACTGTCCACGTAGTCGCAGGCGGCAGCCCTTACGGATGTGATCAAGGGAATAATATAAAAGTTTCCAAACATTTCCTGGTGGTTAATACTTTGATATTATAGTTTTCATATGGATTAGGATAAGGCTAATTGATAAGGTTGATATCTCAAATGTGAAAATCTGGAGGAAGTGGTAAGAGCGTGCGCAAATCACCCGTCCGTTCCGCCAACTGGGTATGGCAGAGGAGCGGGCAGCTACGGCAGCTCACGGTGATTTTCGTGTTTCTAGGGTTGCTTTGGGTGCACTATTCGCTTAAATGATTAAGAGTGAAGCGCTCAAGAAAACTATACAGTATTATGAAACATTAAACAGATGGTATGACATGATTATATAAGGCATAGACGGCAACTCTTTCCGGTCCAGCAGCGTCACCAGGCTGGCTGACGATACGTAAAGATCGCTCGCCATACTGCAACAACAAGTCCATACATACACTCGTTACATGCTCAACACACCTGCTCGGCCTTTGATGAGTGCGCTTCGGGTTGGTCCTCAGCAGTCCCGTTTTATCATGGACACAAAATAAGTGTCCAAGAAAGCACCAAGTTACACACACGCACGGAGCACGGCACACCCCAAAACACTGGCTCTGGTTGGCTGCTATGCCGTGAGTCCCATCGCTTCGGTTCCCTGTTCGGTGCTTCAGCGATATAAAACACAAGTTACGTGCGTTTTCATATGTCACTAGCTAAAATTCCGTTTATATCTTTCGAGTCACCAAGTCTGTTTTGACAAAGACATTGTACGAGCATGTCATGTCTACACGCAGTCCTCTGTTCTGCAGCTTCAGTGTACGTAACTGACTGATGAGTTTGAGGTTTAGTAGATCATAACAGCGGAATATATTTTATAACAAGGTCCATGGTACTCTTTCGTGTAGTTCATTGTCATTCCTGTAATTAGGATCAGATCTAGACTAGATATTTTAGCCCGAAGAGGAAAAAGTTATAACGAACGAGAGATATAGTCACTTGCTACTGAGACGGATTAGATCACACAGGCCTCTAGGTCAGATGATCATCAAGCCAGATCTTCCTGAGTGCAAATAGGCGTCAGGACGGTTAGTACTCGAGACACTTCGGTACCCAAACCACTTAGTCCCCCAAAACTCAGACATCTGGACTACAGGTTTCGGTGAAGGGCAGCAGTGTGGGATCCACACACACCAATATAATGTTCACTCAAACCATCCATCTACTTATTCAACCACATCCACCCATCCACTCAACCACACAACCACATGCTGGCTTCACGAAGCCTGTAGTTCAGATATCTGAGTCTAGAGGCATTTTTCAGGACCAAGTGATTTGGGTCCCAAGTGTCTCGAGTACAAAACATCCTGAGGCCTATTTGCACTCAGGCCGATCTGTCTTGAGAATCATCTGATCTGATGCCTATGACTTGAGTACCATATGCCTCAGTACTATGTGACTGTAAAACCATAATGAGCTGCATAGAAGGAAGAGGTGGCGGTGATGGAAGAAAGATAAGAAGAAAGGTAGGGGATAAGCGAGAGGAAAAGGGAGGGGAAAATGTTGTGTTAAGGATGTGGTAAGAAATACAATAAGCTGGGTGATGAGTGACGTCGGGGAGCAGCACGCCTTCTGACAGGTGCGGGAAAGGGACGGGACCATTTGGAGACCAGACTGACAGGGCGAGGATCACGACTCCCGGGGGATCGCGCCCTAAATACTCTTATGGACGTAATGGTGTGTTTGGAGGCTTGGGAGGAAAACCTGTTGGATTTACGACTCTAACCATTAGGGTAAAAATAACATAGGTGGATAAAATGATTTAAAAGTATATTTTAATAAGTAGTTGCTATTCAGTAATAAGGAATCAAAACAAATATACGTTGTTGTCATGGTGTTATTTGTATGAGGCTCTATAATAGTGGTGTCTTGTGGGTAGGCAAGGGAGATAAAATAGCATAAATAAAACATGGTCTTTTATTAATGGGAAGAGCAAAGTGAGCAAGACAGGTGAGGGATATGGTAGGTCGTATTAAACAATGAACAAACAAAGATATGGTGTAGAGTTTCAAAGTTACGGAGCATCACCGACCTGTAAATGACAAAGTGAACCAATAATGAGCTCTCCATGAGGGCAATGCGGTAATAGCCGAGCATGGAAACACGAGAAGTGGTTGAATTTCTAGCCCCCAAAAATTATCTCTGCATTCTGTTTTTTTTTTGTCGCTGTTCTGAAAAACCTCCAAAAACCGAAAAAAAAAAATACAATCGTTACTGCCAAACTACAAAGTCTGAGTATTAAAAAAAAAAAAACCCTTAACAAAGAACGAAAAATAGTACATTTTTTGAAAGGCAAACCTTTGTGAGATTAAATTCCATAAAAATACAACGCCGTAACAAACTTTACCAGAGCGAGGAATTTCTTTTCGTGCAGAATATACTCGTACCCAGTCATCAGGATACAGCGCGACCATGTTAGTCTGTCTTTATTCCTGTCTATCTGTCCAGCTGTCTTTATCTATCTGTGCGCCTGTCCGCCTGTCTGCCTGTCTGTCTCTTTTATCTGTTTATTTTATCTTTGACTTTCTTGATTATTTCTTTATCTACCTGTGTCCGTGTCTATTTTGTCTTATTTATCTGTCAGTGGATCTTTGTCAGTCTCCCTCTCCCTCTCCTTCCCTCTCTCTCTCTCTCTCTCTTTCACCTTGATGACTCTAAGGGGCTTTGAGGGTCGGCAATAGGATGTGTGAAGACCTTAATACCATTACGTCACTGCCATCATTACTTGGGACCGCCCCACCCTCACGTCCTCACTAATTTGATCAGGAACCCCAGTCTCTTTTTTTTCTCTCTCTTCCCCTCCTTGTGTTTGGTCGCTAAATACAAAATTCATGTTCAGAATGTTCTCACTTCTTTTTTTTTTCCTTCTTTTTCTCTTTTTCTTCATCCACATCATCGTTGTGTTCGCCTCTCTTCCTTTTCCCATTGTCTTTCCCCCTTTTTCATTTCCCTCTGCTTGTATCTTTCTCTTCTTTTTTATCTTCCCCTCCTCTCTCTCTCTCTCTCTCTCTCTCTCTCTCTCTCTCTCTCTCTCTCTCTCTCTCTCTCTCTCTCTCTCTCTCTCTCTCCTCCTCTCTCTCTCTCTCTCCTCTCTCTCTCATAAATATTCTTTCTGACGGTAATGGTAAAGATGTTTTTTTTTTTTTTGTCTAGGTGTATGTGTGTGCGTGTGTGTGTGTGTGTGTGTGTGTGTAGGTAAGTAGGTATGCGGGTGGGTGAAAAGGTTAACGAATACGTGTTTGTGTAACTGAAGTAGCAAGTGAGTGACTAACTGAATGAGTGGTTGCAACGTGAGCACATTTTAACACTCTCTCATGATTCCTTCGCAATATTCTTTCTATGACTATCCTCACTGCACGCGCTCCTAATTATGTGAAAAATAAATGAACCACACGCTCCCACCCCGAACAACACACACACACACACACACACACACACACACACATCCCTCTTTCATCTCTCCTCGTCTCGATCACTCCCCTCGGCTCCTTCCTCCTTCAGTCCAACCCTAAAGAGGAGATCAGAGGCTCCAGGAGGCAGGAACCCTGACAACAGAAGCCGTACGTCGCACCCTCATTGGTGCTGTCAAGGGCCACCGCCACCCAGGTCTGAGGGGCGTCACGGAGAAACGGAGGGTAGGAACACCTTGGGGGAGAAGGACGAGAACGAGGAGGAAGAAAACGGAAAAAAAGTAGAGAATTTAAGACTATAAAAGTACTAGGTTACAGAAAAGCCTATTACCTTAAGGAGATATTACCTACTTATTATTATTATTATTCATTTCACACACTCCTATCGGTCTGCAAGTGGCGCGTGACGAGGGAAGCGACACACGAGAGCAGAGTAAGAGTGTTTAAAAGAGAGGAATGTGTTGTGAATATTATTTTTGGAAACAGAACTATAAAAAAGAATCTCATTCATTTCAGAATAAAAAAAAAAGAATGTATACAATATTTACGGGTCTTAACACAACAGACACGTGGTATATCAATAGACAAGAATGTTACACAGTGGAAGGGAAGCAGGGAACGAAAAAAATAAAAGAAAAGCTAAGTTCATCCTGTCACATGAATTAAGCTCTCTCTCTCTCTCTCTCTCTCTCTCTCTCTCTCTCTCTCTCTCTCTCTCTCTCTCTCTCTCTCTCTCTCTCTCTCTCTCTCTCTCTCTCTCTCTCTCTCATATTGTTTCGTGACGATTATGTAACGGTGTTTAAGTGTGTGTGTGTGTGTGTGTGTGTGTGTGTGTGTGTGTGTGTGTGTGTGTGTGTGTGTGTGTGTGTGTGTGTGTGTGTAGAAAGGCATGCAAAGAGAAAAAAAAAAGGAAAATAAAATAAAAAATATATCATAGTGGACATGATCAATAATTACACACACATTACAAGTTAAGTCATGTTGAAATATTAACTACAGAGGAACAGAAAGCGAAACAGAGAAAGAAGACTAATCGAAAAGCAAAGACGCTTTTATTTATATGTTTATTTATCTATTTATCTATCTATTTATTTTTTACGATGATGCTCCAAACAGAAATTTCTAGAGTATTTGTTTTGATGTACACTGGATATACTTATTAATGGGACATACACACACACACACACACACACACGGAAAATGATACTTAGGGCGGCTGGAAGTTAAGCTTGGAATCAATGTTTAATTAATTTTGGGCAACAAGGTCGGTTGGCCATTAATTTGCTGGTCGCTAATGTAGGTCGCCGAGTGGGAAATGTATGTATGTGTTTTCTCTCTCTCTCTCTCTCTCTCTCTCTCTCTCTCTCTCTCTCTCTCTCTCTCTCTCTCTCTCTCCGTCGAAAAAGAAAAGGCTGTGAAATAAGAAAACGAAGAAAGGAACTAATTACTCTAGTCACTGTGTCTCCGCATTGCACTTATGTCCTACTGAGAGAGAGAGAGAGAGAGAGAGAGAGAGAGAGAGAGAGAGAGAGAGAGAGAGAGAGAGAGAGAGAGAGAGCACAGAAAGGTCACCGCTCGCCAGTGTGAGTGACGGAAGTGAAGAAAAAGACTTGACACGGAATATAAAGGGCACTGCCAATAAGCATTCCTGACAACCCCTCTCTCTCTCTCTCTCTCTCTCTCTCTCTCTCTCTCTCTCTCTCTCTCTCTCTCTCTCGTCTCATCTCTACTAAGGTGTCATGTTGTAAATGTGGATCAGGGACTTTAATTAATGTGATGATGCCTGACACCACAGTGGCGATATAGCTCGAGGCGAGAAGACGATTGAGGATTTGTGGATGATTTAGTGACAGAAGTGGATGTTGTTGTAGTGCTTGGAGCGATTGGTGAAGAAACACTTGTGGCTGGAGTAGTACAAGTAGAAGTATTAAGAGTGGTGTTAGTAGTGGTGGTGGTGGTGGTAGAAGTATTAGTTGTAGTGGTACAGGCAGAAGGACTTGTAGTAGTAGAAGCAGCACCAGCACCAATACTTGTACTACGTAAAAGTAGCCGTAATATGTTTAAATGAGTGATAACTATAAGATTAGAAATATACATATAAACAAATAAATAAATAAACAGACTGGAAACAAACACACGAGAAAAAAAATCTACAAGAAAATAAAAATCATATATTATTAAACTACAAAAAAACAATGTAGCCTTCACGAAATAAACAATAAAAAGTTGGGTACAGACTGGAAACCAACGGTAAAGGTGAACGAAAGGTGAACCATTGGTGTGTGTTACTGGTCATCCACTCCCTCACCACAGACCTCGTATGTCGACCAGACCATTGGAAATATACAGCACCTGCCTTACGAATACCATGGAAAGGCGTTTAGTTACGGCCATCACACGTGCTCGGTGGGTGCATACTTGAGTGGACGCTGGTCAAACTGCCTCTCTTGCCAAGCACAGGGGAAGGAAGTACATGTATGACCTGGCTTACGATAACAAACATTCCGCGCAGTCGTGACAGTGGTGGTGTTGTGGATGGCGAAAGGCAAACGCTACAGACACAATGCCTATTACGCTGACATTTGGAGACAGGAATTATCTGAGTAGTAAATGTGCTGGTGGTGAGGGAGAAGACACATAACCACACCCGTTGCCTGGCGCCGCCCCTCCACCCCATCTCCCCCACTCCCCGTCACACTGCTCGCTACACTTTATATCCACGTGTCCATGTTCCCCGCCAGCTGGTTGGCGCCACATGAACTGCTGTTACCATTACATGCCTTTCAGAAAACAGACCAAGTAAATTAAAAACATAATGCTGTTATATTAAATTTATCCTGCTCTGTACATGCTCTCTCTCTCTCTCTCTCTCTCTCTCTCTCTCTCTCTCTCTCTCTCTCTCTCTCTCTCTCTCTCTCTCTCTCTCTCTCTCTCTCTCGGCAGCCTTTGTATATCACCTTCACACTGGCCTCCCTGGGGGCGCGGTGACCCCAGTGATCCGTGGCAACCGCTGGCCAGTCTGACCCGCCACCCACACAGACCAAGGGCCCTTTTCTATTTATTTATTTATTTATTTTATTTTATTTTATTTTATTTTATTTTTACGGTTCGCATGTTACACTCGCAGTTTGGGCTGTTGCCTGGTGACTAAATCGGAAACAGTGGTGAAAATATTACTTCTGGAAGACTCACGGAATTTCGTCGTATTGAACAGGTCTTGACTACAGCAAAAAGAAAAAAAAAGTGGGAAGAAACCAGAGCAAATTCTTGACCAAAAAAATCTCACAATGGCGGTTGGAAGACATGAGTGAAAGTCGATAATAAACAAAAGAAGAAAGGCCCAGATTGATCCTAAGGGGAGCAGAAAAATAGATGAGAAAGAGAACGAGGAGAACGAGGAGCAGGAAGAGGAGGGGGAAGAGAAGGATGAGGAGAAGGGTGAGGAGGATGGTAAGAGGTGAAGAGGATGACTAGTGGTTGAAGCAACTGCAGTGTGTAGCAGTACTGGTGGCGCGTTGGTGTGGTGGTGGTGGTGGTGGTGGTGGTGATGATGGTGGTGGTGGTGGTGGTGGTGATGGTAATGCTCACGAATGAACAAAATCAAAGACGAACTAATGGATTTAAAGTATTTATGTAAAACCTGTTTTATGTAAATGTGGTATAATCTAATAATCAATGAGAAGACACGAAAGGTACACACACACACACACACACACACACACACACACACACACACACACACACACACACACACACACACACACACACAGTTCCAAACGTGCAGTTCAATTCTGATGCATCTTGCTGTCTCTCAGCAATGAAAAGAGGAAAAGCACAGGAAAATAAATAAACATGTAGACAAATGGACAGACTGCTAGACAAGCCGCCAGAATAGAAAAATAGAAAGACACACAAACTGACACTCATATGGATTGGGAGGTATAGCAAATTTGTTAGAAGTTTGAGAACTAAAAAAAAAAAAAGTGTCTGCGATATTGTCAGGTTTTTTTTTTTTTTTCAGAAATGTAATACAAATTTTTCCTAATGTTAAGGTTGCATCTAAACAACGAAGGAAATAACCCTTTCAAAAGCGGCCGAAAGCTTGACTGAATGACTGATTGATTCAAGACGACACGACTGAATAAATAAAGTACATCAACTTCATTCTTTTCTAAGTGCCACTTGGTCCTAAATCACAACTGAACTGTCTGAATACGACTTCAAAATCTCGTTTGAGGGAAGACAGAAGAGGCGGCCAGGAGGGAAGCACATGAAGCATTGATGGAGGGGCGTGAATTGAGCAGAGGCATGAGGTTAGGCCAGTCACTCGGGAGGGATTGGTTTATGAGAATCCAATACACGGTGTCACGTTAGGGCCAAGAGGGAGACCTGTCACTCCCCGCCACGTGAACCAACAAAGGAACACGTAACTCTATATTTTCACGGATCGTATACCAGATTCTCCGGGTGCTGTTTATATTCATAATTCAGGTGTGTCCTTCAGTGACCAGATTTTTGGCATTCCTTTCCTCGATATTCCCATGCTTAGTATGCATTTTCTGACACTTGCACGCACACACGAACGCACACACACATACACACACACACACACACACACACACACACACACACACACACACACACACACACACGCACACACACACACACACACACACACATACACACACACACACACACACACACACACACACACACGCACACCCAATTTTTTTTTTTTTTTCAGCCTTAACACAAATATCGGTGTTCGGTTGGCTTGCGTCATCGGACTCCCACACACCAAGACAACCATGTTAGGCGATGGCTGTCGCTGCTGTGAGGCACGTGACTCCTGAGCAGAAAGTTGAGAGTCCTCGCCCACTCCGGCTTGACATGAAAAAAAAAAAAAAGATAAAAAAAAGATATAAAAAAAAAAAAAAGTCACGGAACCTGAAACACAATTTGTAAAGGTGTAGCACAGAGGACGAGCACATGCAAGGACATCTTTGGTACCCTTAGGATGAAGCAACATAATAACAGATTTGACACTGGCTGACGTGGACGGTCTCTGCTCGCCCCCTATAACCTACACTTCGACAAGTTTTTCAACAAATGTTACCTATATATTGCCTACACGTACCCGAGACGTTGCTGGCGGTGGGATTAACTATGTTTCGAATATTCTGAGGCACACGTGTGGCTGCACCTTCATATTTCATCCGCCTAATGGCACCACACAGTACTTTATGACCCAATCATGTAATAAAAGATCGAGGCCACTGTGAAAAGACTCATGACACTGAAAGTAGAGCCCAAACCCCCTATAAAGTACACTGATCGATATATGTAACTCTCGAGGGGCTCTACTTGTCAGTACTACATCCAGCCAGGCGAGCATTACACCGGCCATCGGTCAGCGGGTGCGGGGCGCGCGTCACACGGCTGGTCTCTGTGGTGCGCGGAACAATAGCTTTTCATCAACCTTGATTCAATTGGCGGGGAAATGTGTCTGAAATAAAATCAAATTGGTTCGTGTTAACAGAGAATATTGGCATCTGGGGCTTTGTGAAATTAATGCCGAGTGAACTTTTGAAATATTCCGACCCAGGCGAGTGAGTGTTATAGTGGTGTGACGCCAGCCAGTTTATGAGGGCAGCTTTTTGCTTGTTGTACTAATGCCTTTTTTCATTATTTGCAGGTACGTTTGACGAGTCACAGCGCGGCACACAGGTGAACATGGCGGTAGGATGTGTGTGTGTGTGTGTGTGTGTGTGTGTGTGTGTGTGTGTGTGTGTGTGTGTGTGTGTGTGTGTGTGTGTGTGTGTTCATTCCTTTCAGCAGGACCGGCATTGATTAAGGGGATGGTTGTGACGGCGGCTAGGGCGTTATGACCTGGTCTTCCTTCGTCCCTCGGGACTGCCATGGGGCGGGGCGGGGCGGGGCGGGGCGAGGACACGAACACACTCTCCTATAACCAACTAATATGGGTCAGGAAACCTTTTAGCGTTCTTTTTTTGTACTTAATTATATGACAAAGGAAAACATACACATGCACTCACGCTTAACAATATGTTCCCTTCAACACACACACACACACACACACACACACACACACACACGTACCGGATAGAATTAAACAAAGATGCACACTAAATATTCTTTGTGCTCATTTCCGGCAGTTTTCGGGGCCCGCAGCCTCCCCGCCGCTTCATTACTCGCCGCTGCCTCAGTTATCACGTGCTGGCCGGCCAATAAACACACCCAAACATTTATTTACATACATACTCGTGCGAATTAACACTAAAAGCTAATTCAAAACCAACATCCGCTCAGCCAGCCACTCTGCCATCCAAACCACACGCATACACACACACATACACACACACAGTGGCGTGACCCCCGTGGCTGGCGACCATAACAGCGCGGCGGCCGGTTATTAGGTCAGGGTGGGTCACACTGTTGCCGCTACGTCAACTTTAGGCAGCGGCAAATGGGCTTCTCTTTAGAACAACTCGACTTTTCTTCTTATAGGATAATGGAAGGTTGCTTTGTTCCTATTACTTATTTGAATCTGTATATTGACTGGTGCCCTATTGTCCTGATTTACCTTGGCGACTCCCGTGGGCTGCCTCTCTGCCTCTCTACGGCAGGCGAGAGGCGGCGACTTGCTGCCGTAAGTGGACGGACCCTAATCTTATTGGCTTGGTGGGACAGGGGGCGGTGGCCTCTTGCCTCTCGCAGCCTCTTCTCCCACGTATATATTGGAGTACTTTGCGGCATAGCACTTGTTTCGTTCTCCATGCTTCACAACAACGATAAATATAAGTGAAATATTACCTCTTATTTTTATTATCTTTCATTACCTTTATTATTATTATTATTATTATTATTATTATTATTATTATTATCATTATTATTATTATTATTATTTTATCTTTCCTACTGTGAATCATTCGGTATATTTTCTTCCATGTACGAGTATAATCGGTAAAGGTGCTCGAAAACAGTCTTGAAACGTGACATCTCCTACGAAGTTTAGGATTAAAGTATTGACTCTTCGCTTTACCATTTATTTTCTTAAACAATTTAGCTTATTTTCCTTTTTTCCTTCATGTAACGGATGGTAAAGGACTCAAGAATAATCTGGAGACACCGTAAGCAGCGTCACATTCAGAGCTACAATCCAAACGTTGGCTCACCTTTATTATTTTTCTAGAATTATTTGATCTTTATTCCATGTAATCGGTGACAAAAAGTACTCACAATATTGTGCGTGGGTCAGGGTTCTTCGCCCTGTCCGTGAGAAGAAGCGTCCGTACGCTCTTCCCACACGCACCCTTGCCGGCGTCCCTTCTCTCGGGCCGCGTTACGGGCAGCCCTAATCGATCATTATCCTCCGTACTACCCTCCAGAGTTAACTTTATGCATAAACTCCCCTTGTGTTTGTCTCGTTCAGTGAACCAATTAAAGCCGCTGTACATAAAAATCATATGAGGGTGAAATTTTAGGACCAGTCTCCCTACGGCTGCTGCCCAAACCTTGCATTACGTCAACAGAATTCCAAATGCAAACTATATTTAACAAGGAGCCATCTATTTAGCGTGCTGAGCTGCAGGTCCGTGATACACTCTGCTGTAGCGGGGTGTCCAGCTGTCAATATGAGATAAGCCGATTGTTGCACTTAAAGCTGGCGGGTCATGTGCAGCTGCTGTGTGTCCTTGGCTGTGTGGGGGAGGAGGGGAGGGAGGGAGGGAAGGGCGGGCGGGCGGTGTTTATGAGGCTTGGCTCTCTCTCTCTCTCTCTCTCTCTCTCTCTCTCTCTCTCTCTCTCTCTCTCTCTCTCTCTCTCTCTCTCTCTCTCTTTTTCAGGCAGCCTTCCTTTCCACCCTTTAGCCTTTCATATACAGCTGTTTTTAACCTGCATTTGATGTGACTTTAATGTGCAACTTTGCTGCCATTCATTCACCTCAGCTTTGCTCCTTCATCTCCCTCTCTCTCCCTTTCCTCTTAACTCTTCCTCCACTTCCTCCTCTTCCTCTTCAGCTTTTTCTCCTTTTCCTATTTCTCCTCCTGAATCCTCCTCCTTTCCTTTTCCTCCTCCTTCTCCTCCTTACAGATAGTCAAGCTCTCCACAGTGAAATCTAGTGATCAGTCTGGATGCTAAAAAAAATATAAAAAAATAAAATAAAATGCTTACACATCAGACTCACTGGCGCTGTTACCACAAAGCACGGAGACACACTCACTCTCAAGTCATTTGAATGCTCTAGTGAAGAATTCTTATTTTCTTTCTGTATGAAATTTACTACAGCCTTGGTAAGACTTTTTTATTTATTTGTACATGTTTTTTTATGTTATTCAATTTTTTTTTCTCTTTTTATTTTTATCTTTGTGGTAGTGGAGAGGTATGAGCGTGGGTGAGTCAGCTCTAGTTTAATATACGGAGGATATTAGAGAAGCCTGCCCATCGCCCCTCTACTTTGCTAGGAGACACTTTTCTGCTTTGTGAGAAAACCCTCGCCACCTTCCCTTCTTTGTCTGAGGGCTCGGTCTCCTCCAGCCTTATTAAGAAACCTTCCTTTAATGCCTCCTTGGAGAACTTTTTTTTTTACCCCCACGCCTGCCACACCTGTCCTTTTCCCGCGCTCCTCGCTGCCGCCTTACAGGGGCACAGTAAACACGACTCCGAGAGAGAGAAGAGAGAGAGAGAGAGAGAGAGAGAGAGAGAGAGAGAGAGAGAGAGAGAGAGAGAGAGAGAGAGAGAGAGAGAGAGAGAGAGAGAGAGAGAGAGAGAGAGAGAGAGAGAGAGAGAGAAACACGAAAAAAAACGTTCAATTGTCATACATGACGAATAGAGGTCCATGATTGACATTCAATTGCACGCACGAGGAAAGCTCAGTGTGATGCTACACACACAGTCATCAAAGCAGGGCAAAACGCTGTTCAAATTTTCCAGCTGCCTGCCATTAACTGCACAGGTGGCGGGACGAGGCGGTGGTGCGGGGAGACCCAAATATCTGGCAGCGAGTAGGGCCATTAACATGACATTCTGGCGCCAAGCAGCGTGACCCTGACCTGACGGAAGGACGAGAGACGGAGGGAGAGAGGGACTGTTGACAAGGCTCTCCACGCTACACACCACCTCCCCTCCCGCCCATTAGCAGGCCTCCTTCCTCCACGACACACGCGCCATCCCTCCTTCGTTTCCTCTTTCTCTTCTTCCTCTTTCTCCTCCACTACTGTAAGGAAAAAGTAAACTAAACACGTAATACTGTTTTATGTCCAAAGGTTTACTGTTCCCTCCTACTAACATATCTCCTTATGTGTCACAGTGCACGCCACTACTTCACCTCCTTCCTCACAGTACATGCCTGCCGTGCTGCTGCTCCATGACACATAGAATTCACGTTTTTTCCTAATTTTGTGTCGTTTAATATCGAGGAAGTACGTCAGGTTCTTAATAAAACAACAATGTCATACAAGTCACACCGATCTCGAAATAAACAATTTTTCAGTGATCTGCATGACTTTCTCCACAATACTTACTCAAAACTTGGCAGACAAACACAAATAGTTCACAAATCATAAAGGGATAACCGATTGCTTTTCGAAAACTTCCCGTAAGGAACTTTTAGTCACGGTGTCTTTAGCTGCGATAGGAGACAACTGCTGTGCGTGACAGAAAGTCTGGTTTACGAGCTCGTTGAGAATTACCCAACATCCTTTTACTAATAGCATACCAAGTAAAACAATATTCGGCCATACTCTGTGGGGCTGGGTTAGGAAAAGCGCGTCCCACGAAAGTCTTATCTTATCACTCAGAAAATCTAGATACTATCATCATTTTTTTTTTTTCTGATAACTGTCAGGTGTTCCTTAAGCTTGAAAAGTTTAAAGGCAGAAACTCAGAGGCAGGAACAGTAACATAAATATGATGTGCTTAGTAAGCCATTGCGAGAATTAAAGGGAGGAAAAGTTAAGTTATTTTCTACTGTCAGCGCAATATAGTGCCATAAGATTGCATTCATAAAAATAACGCTGTATGATGCCTGGGACTATCGAGGGAGACACGCAGTCCCTATGCTCGGACAGCTCGTTGGTGAGACGCTGTGTGGAATCTGCAATGCAATGCCGACCACAGACTGAAATAAGACATAGTGATTTCCCAAGCGTAAAAGAAAGCCTCACGAAACGAAGGCAAACATTAAATACCGAACCTGAGGAAGAAATCACGAACTATTTCTAGTGTCTGTCCCATGAAGAAATTTTCATAAGATCGACACGGCCAATCACTCAGAATTATTTGATATGCTGATGAAAACGACTCAGACTATCATCAACTATAGGAGTCTGCCCCATCTGGTAGTCGTCGTTATTTACTTGAAGATGTTCTCTGTAAATATTTGAGTATTACGACAATAAATTAATCTGGAAAGGCTTTCATGAATTTTCGAAACATCAGGCGTGAGTAAGTTATTCATTAGACGTTTCCATTAAACAAAACATGATCACATGATCTGTTCTTACATCGTATTTATAATTCCCCAAACGAGAAGAACGGAAAAAAGATTCATCGCCATATTCGCTATCTGCGTGTGCCTGCTCCCTGATGGCTCCTGCGAAGCTTCTCTCCTCTCAAAAACTGAAGCGAATGTGCCCCTTTAAGTGTGTCAGGAAAAGGTATATACTTCTTTGGAGATTCGCTCCAGACGTCACTCTCTCCTTAGTGCATCCAGAAAGGATATTTGGCCTGGCCCGGCACGTGCTGGAGATCCCTCCTCCCGCCTCGTTGTTCAGCACGATCCTGGAGATATTACAGCAGAGTCAAAGTGCCGCGTCAAAGCCACTTCAACTGAAGGGCGGACTGACCTATTGCGCGTCTGTGCTCAGTAATTGTCATTCTTGTGGCTGCTGACAATAGGAGTCAGACAGGCGTGGAGCAAGAGGCACGTTCCTCCTTCGCCCTTACGAGCTTTGCGTGTCTTTGTTTCTTATTTCGTTTTCCTCATTCTTTCTTTTCATTCTCTTCTTTTTTAAGTGTGTGTGGCTATACTTGTACTCGCTATTCCACGCATTACATTTCTTTTGTGTGTGTGTGTGTCTATATACGAGTATATATATATATATATATATATATATATATATATATATATATATATATATATATATATATATATATATATATATATATATATATATATATATATATATATATATATATATATATATATATATTCTTTTTTTTTATTCTTGCTTTAGGAGAGAAAACACTTTTGAGCAACACAATTCTACTAATGGAACAGCTACACTAACATTCAAAGCTTAAATTTTTCCTGAGTTGACCGGCCGCCCACACTCCTTTGCACGTCGCTATATCCCTGCTCTCCATGTCACTTTCATCTTCTCGTCCTGGCCGCCAGATTCTACACGCACACAAACAATCGCGGTATGAGCTGCGGGTGACATCGCCAAATATATTACAGGGGAGCATTCAGGGACACGCTGCCATGTATATCAGAGGTGACGGGAGCGTTGAGGAAAAGTGAAGGGAGAGCTTGTGTCCAGGGAAGTGTGGCGGTAGTGGTGGTGGTGGCGATGGTGGTAGTGTTGGTAGTGGTAGCTGTGTAAATGGGCGGCATCTAAAGTTAATTATGGGGAGGAAAAATTGACTGCACGAGTGAGTTATGTGAGGGACTGGTTGATTGTTTGAGTGAGAGAGGGAGAGAGTGATATGTTGGCAGCCGCGGCTCGTCTGCCTCCACCATCACCGCCACCTCCACCGCCACCACAACCATTCGCCAACCGCCACTGCCACCACAGCCATGTGCCACCTCCACCGCCACTACAACCACCCGCCTCTCCCCTCTGCCCCACACATCCTTGTCTCCTTCTCTTCACTGCCTCGCCTCACAACTATATCAAAACTGGTCATGATTTTCTTCCACCCCTAATTATCAGACAAAGAAAATAATCATCATTTCTACACCGCATATCTTTAGTTCACTTGAAAGCACACACACGCACACACACACACACAGTGAAAAGCCGCTCAAACATAACAAGCTCCCTCGTCGCTGTTGTGGTAACACTGCACCACCACTAACAACACATACACACTGGCCACCTTCCCTTGACGCTCTTTCATTAACCATTCCCTGAGCCACCTAATATCTCACACCCACAGCACTCAAACGTCCCCCATCCGCTCCCTACTCCCTCTCCTCTCCCACTGGCTGCCTACACACACACACACACACACACACACACACACACACACACACAGTAAATAAACAAGCGCCCGCCTTCACCACAACTCACCTACCTACGCTTGTGTGAACAAACGCGTGCACACACACACACACACACACACACACACACACACACACACACACACACACACACATACATACAGTAAGTAAATAAGTAAATGTCATACACTACTCCCTCTCCTCTCCTATTACATAGCTACATACTTACACAACACACACACGCACACACACACACACACACACACACACACTATTCAGCATCCACACTGGTCGTTCTCTCGTGCACACACACAGTCCAGCACCAACGCTTACAAACCTCTGCACTTTTTCCTCTTACATGTATTTACTGTTACGCACATCAAAAAGGAAAATGCTGGCAGTTGTTGCCCGGAATTCAGCTGTCCTTGCAACAAACACCCATTTCGCTGCCCTTCCAACGCCCACCTGCATTCGCCAGACGTGTGAAGCGTGTCGCTGGCAAGAGGACACCACGTACATATGGAAGTCGATATGAAAAATTATGTTTGATGTTTGCTGAGGGGCATGGTGGGCACGGCATGCAAAGGAAAGTTATATACATGTATGTTGTAAATTATAACGGTACGACAAATAAAGGGAGAAAAATAGAAATACAATGAAGATTTGGAAATAATGTCAATAAATACGAATAGACTGTGAATACAACTATCAGTAATGGAAAAACAATAGTGAAATATTACTGAATGTTATTAAGAAGCACGAACGAATATGTTCCGAAAGAAAACGAAAAGCTGTTGAGGAAACAAAACCCTGTATAGTAAACGACTTTTAACAATACGGAAATCCTGTCTTTACCAACCAGCCGGCAGCCTAGTGAAAACATGACAGCTCTGATCTACGGGTGAAATAAGGAGTTTTAAGTAAGTCAAGTTAAAAAAAAACAAATATTAATCACAAAAGGTGTTACAAGTCCTTCCAAAACGACGCTCGACGGATACCAAGCTACCTTTATCGCCGTTTTCCTCACATTTTTTACATCTGAAATCCTCTTAAACAACCGTGAATGTATGGATAAGAAGCTTACAATCCCCTGAGATGTTTTTAATTAACGTAGAAGCGGCAGCTGTGGGCTGAAAACTGCTCACGGCGAAAGGAAAGTAAATGTAGGGTGGTGGTGGTGGTGGTGGTAGTGGTGGTAGTGGTGGGAAACATCTGAATGGTGTAATGGGCTCAAGGTTTACGTTTCTTTCTGTACAGCGAGTGTGGGGAGTCTCGCTGGTGCCCTTTGGGGATGACAGCTACCAGGAGAGAGAGAGAGAGAGAGAGAGAGAGAGAGAGAGAGAGAGAGAGAGAGAGAGAGAGAGAGAGAGAGAGAGAATCCTTGCCTAGGGAGAAAGGTGGCAGGTCAAGTTTGCCCCGGAGAAAACCCAACCCATGATAATATCACAGTCCCGACAAGACGCCGAGCACCTGAGGGGAAGGCTGAGGCTGGCCGAGACACCAACACACACAATGAGTATCGATATCCTCGGCGTGGAGGTGGACTCTGCCCTGAGGTACGACCGTAACCTACAGAAGGCGGCGCTAAACGCCTCCAGGAGGCTAACCTTGCTTCGCTAGATGAAGCACTTCCTCGGCCCTGTCGGTCTGATGACCCTCTACAAGGCTCAGGACAGGCCAATGATGGAGATATCAAGTGCTCGCTGTTACCTCAACCTGCTGGACAAGGCATAGAGGCGAGCAGAAAGGCTGAAACAAGAAGGCCGCCCCCATTACCGACGCCAGCAGCTCCAGAGGCAGCAGCAGCAGCATCAGCAGCTCCGGGACGCACAGGACGCGGTAACGGTGCCAAAGATGGAAAGCCTGGCGTGTCGTAGGAGGGTTGCTGCTCTGACTGTACAGCAGAAAGCCCAGGTACAGCAAGTGCCTCACGTAATGGACCTGGGTGTCCCCTGAAAGAGGTCTGAACGCAGCACGAAGACGGTGCAGGGTAACGACTCCCTCCTGGAGGTGTCCAGATCACATTCAAGTCTGCCGCGGCGGTGTGGTGGAACATCTTCACTTCAGGTGTGGATGTCAGACAAAAATCCTCTCACTAGGTGAAAGTCTTCGCCCACAGATGGCAGCACCAACACCCTCCGTGAAATAATGTTATTCTAGAAGTGATATCTATTTATTTATTTCTCCAGTTACTTTGTGATTTATTTGATTACTGATGTATTTATTTATTTACTTATTTACTTTAGCACTTGTCTATCTATTTTCTTTTTTTTTTTCAATGATGAAGGCTTTCAAATAGCTTACTTCACGATTTTTCTTCCATCTATGTGTGTGTGTGTGTGTGTGTGTGTGTGTGTGTGTGTGTGTGTGTGTGTGTGTGTGTGTGTGTGTGTGTGTGTGTGTGTGTGTGTGGGCGCGCGCGCTATTTTCATAATATATTACCCACACCAACACTACCAGTGACACACATACACACACACACACACACACGCACACACACACACATACACACACACACCATCCATTAACAATCTTCGCACCGGAAACATGTACGCACCACTACTACCAAAAAGGGTATTAAAAATTTCTGTACACTCACTTTAAAATAAAGAACGTAAAAAAAAGGCCAGCCAAAAAAAAAAAAAAAAACTTACACACAGGTCTGCTGCTCTACCTCTGTGGTCACATGAGTCTTTTTCACCCTTGCACCAAACCCGCGTGTGGTCCGTGGCTTACTCGCCTAGTCCCCTGCCGCCCAGTCACCCAGTCACCCGGTCAGTCCGCCAGCCACGCGCCGCACTGCCACTATCAGCACCACCACCATTTACCACCTGCCTCGCCTCCCTCACCTTGCTGTTCCCGCCACATACAATGACACTCGCCGCCTCTTTACCTCACAGCCACCACCACTGCGCTGCCCTTTCTTACTTTCCTTTTATTTCCTTTCCTCTTCGACACCACAGACATTGCCTCGCCTCGCCTCGCTTCGCCTCACCAAGCTCTTTCCCGCGCAGACACAAGCACCCTGCCTTAATCTTGCTAATAACACAGACGCCACGCGTGGAACAAAACTCAATCTCTCTCTCTCTCTCTCTCTCTCTCTCTCTCTCTCTCTCTCTCTCTCTCTCTCTCTCTCTCTCTCTCTCTCTCTCACACACACACACACACACACACACACATACAATAAATAAATAAAACAAAAACGCCTAACCTTCGTGGTTTTTCTGTTATGTATGTATTTATACCTTAATTTTTTTTTCTTCCTTAGTTATCTCGTTTTTTTCTGGTTCTTTTTCTTTAACTTTTCGTTTTACCTCTTCCCTCTACGGTTTGTGAGGAATGTTGTAACGCCACTCCCCTTTGTGTCTGAATCCACCTGGTGCATTTCGTAATCATTTGTTTACCTGTTGTCACATCCACCCTTCAGCCTTCATTTACCGGCATAATTTCAAGCGGGGGATGACTTAAGAGATCTACAACGCGCTGGGCGACCTGCCACTCACCCGGGTAAATGCAGAGAGACAGGTTAGTGAGACAAGCTGCTTATACCTGTCCTGGGTGGCGATGAATGTGCGTGTGTGTTTGTCTGTGCGCGTGAGGGGGACACACAGACGAACAGAAAAATAAATATAGACATGTTGTATGAGACTCACTAAGTGCTCGAGAACATAACGAGGCTAACCACTCCTCGCCTTCCCTCACCAGCTTACCACTTGAAGCAAAAACAATTCAATATGTGACTGAAAAAGATGAAACAAGTCAATATCAGTGAAAAAAAAAAGAAACTCACTATGTTTGCTAAAGCCGAGCAGATCTGGCATTAGCATCACGGTGTTGTTTGTCCGAGGGAAGAAGCCTTTTTAAAACATTTACGTAACTGATCGTCTTGTGGCTGCAATCACAACAACCCAAATGTTTCCCTTAAGCTTTTACCTCCAAGGACTGCTGTTGACGTTTGTTTACAAGGTTTACACTCACGCATCCGCCCCGCTACTGTGAAGGAATGTGTTTTAGTGCCACCGAATACTTTCATTCCCTCGGTAACTTTATTACAGAATGTGTTTAATTGTGACTTATAAATGCGCCCTCACACTCACGCCTGCGGTCACTTTGTTATAGATTGTATTTAAATGCGACCTACGAACGCACTTCAGCGAATAAAAAAAAGAAAAAAAAATTTACTGTTATGTAAAAGATGACTCAGCAACACTACACTCCTGGGTTTAGCTTCGAGCATAAGTACGCTCGCCTCGCTAGCTGCTTTAATATACCGTACCATGGTATTTTTTACTTCCAGTGAAGCAATATGTCAAGGAAAGTAGGGAGAGTAGAACGAGGCTCCTCTGCTGCTGTAGCGCTGTACCGACACAAAACATTTAGCCGCATCAGCACATCCTGTGACATTAGCTGGCAGGATGTGAACTGATGTGCGTGTGGGTCTTTTTTTCGGTGTGTTTTCCTTTCTGTTGTTTGTGTGTTTGCCTTGCTGTGTGTACCTGATAGTACTGCACAGGACATGACTTAAAGGTGTGTGTGTGTGTGTGTGTGTGTGTGTGTGTGTGTGTGTGTGTGTGTGTGTGTGTGTGTGTGTGTGTGAATCTAAAATCTTTCCCACAACATATCGAAGGCGGTGGTTGAGTCAAAGTACCTGCGTAATACTACTTTCCATTAGAATTTTCGCTAATGCCAGAGAGAGAGAGAGAGAGAGAGAGAGAGAGAGAGAGAGAGAGAGAGAGAGAGAGAGAGAGAGAGAGAGAGAAAGTTATGAGAAGAGCGGTTCGGGTTAGGGAAGGAAGAGGAGTAGTAGTAGTAGTAGTAGTAGTAGTAGTAGTAGTAGTAGTAGTAGTAGCAGTAGTAGCAGCAGTAGTAGTAGTAGTAGTAGTAGTAGTAGTAGTAGTAGTAGTAGTAAGAGGAGGAGGAAGAGAAGGAGGAGGAGGGAGGAAGAGGAGGAGGACCATTGCCGTGGGGAATAATCGAGGAGGCGGGAGTTGGGGGCGGGTGAGGGAGTCCGTCGCGCTGGGAAAAATGGAGCAATGCTGATAGGAAGGAGAGCAGCAGATGCAATGGGGAAGTGAAAAGATGTTACAGGGCCGGAGGAGGAGAGAGGGCAGTAGAGGAAGAGAGAAAGAGAGGGTAGTAGAGAAGGAGGGAGAAGATGGGTGAGGAAGCGGAAGAGGAGGAGTGAAGTGGCTGCTGGAGACGAGAGAGGAGGAGAGAAGGGAAGAAGGGAAGAGTGAGAGGCTGATGGAGAGAGGACGGAGGAAGGAGAAGGAAGGCGAGAATGGAAGAGGAAGACTTAATAGAGGGAGGAAGGAAGGGGAGGAGGAAGGAAAGGAAGACTAGTGGAGGGAAATAGAAAGACGACGGAAAAAAATAAAGGAAGAAGAGGGGAGGGAGGAGACTATAAGAAAAGGAAGAAGAGAGACTGATTCGGGAGAGAGAGGAAGACTAAAAAAGGAAGGTGGAAAATATAGAAAAAATAAGGAGAGAGAGAGAGAGAGAGAGAGAGAGAGAGAGAGAGAGAGAGAGAGAGAGAGAGAGAGAGAGAGAGAGAGAGAGAGAGAGAGAGAGAGAGAGAGAGAGAGCGGAAAACTTGTGAGGGGAAGAAAAGAAGAAAAAGTGGTAAGGGCGCCGAGACATACTCGTAAGTGCATTTTTCCACCAATTTTTTCCTCAACTTCCAGACAATTTCTTGAACGCACGTCACTGCCGTTTGTCTGCAATTACCGTCGAGTGTAAGCAAGCAGGTGAACATTCGCTGTCCTGCACTTGAAAGATCGTAGACTAGCCATACCAATGTGCATGGATGCCTTCATGGTTGGCCTGTCGAGAAGCACAAACCTTCCTGAGCCAAGTGCCACCTTTACCTTCCTGGAGACAGTGAAGGCACCGGATGCTCTCACTCATGAACTCCTCTGAGGGACGTGTTCACCGAGGATGAGTCAGTGTGTCTATACAGGAACTAATGTTTGGTTTAACCTTCTGAGTGCCACAATATTGGGTCACTTTCACGTCGGATACCATTACGAAAGTGCATTAATTTCTAGATGCTTTTGTTGTAAAGAAGCCATTAAAAATCATCTCTAGCTACTCATCAACTTGCATTACATCTTGATAATAAGCGATTTTGTGAAGCTTAGAAAGTATCTGTGGTGCTGAAAGGGTGAAGAACGAAGAGCTGCAAAATGTATATATGAATCTGCTCATGCGAAACACTGGTTGCTGTTATAAAACCACGTATTTAATGTAACACGTACAATTATTCCATTTATTAAATATATTTGAAACTTTAGGTAATATCAAACCTGACTGTGCACAAAAAAAAATAGTTATACTTCGAATATTTAAATGCTATCTACTACATTTTTATATAAGTATAGTATGATGTAAAAAATAGCGATAGCGTGGCCTGTAAAGGTGATCACGTCCGTCTGGTGGATGCAGAAGAGAGAATACGACACGAGCATAAGGCCACAGAAACCCTGGCCATGAATGGTAAAAGTGACAGTGTGCCGGCCCCTTAACAGAGACGAAGAGGGAGAAAAGAAGGAAAGTGGAAGGAAGAAAAAGTTAAAGAGTAAGAGGGGAAGAGGGAAGAAAGTGAGACTAATGAAGGGAGGAAGAAACTGGAAGGAAAAACGGTAAGAGGAGAGAGAGAGAGAGAGAGAGAGAGAGAGAGAGAGAGAGAGAGAGAGAGAGAGAGAGAGAGAGAGAGAGAGAGAGAGAGAGAGAGAGAGCATACGTAAATAAAGAAAACATACAAAATATATTTCTATGTAGTACGTGTATCGACCTTTCATTTCTGCTCATAAAGTTGTCTAATGTTCTTTTAAAGCTTGCTACTAACCTGTCACAAATAACCTGACTTTTGTATTTATTCCGCTACTTGAAAATCGATCTATTCCTATCCCATAAACCTAATTTTCATAAGCTTTACCCCCATTACTTCCAGTTGTATCCTGATTACTGATGATAAGGGTATTATTTACATCACCCTTGTTATAACCCTAATGCCACTTGAATACCTCCATCAGATCCCCTCTTCATCTCCGCCTCTTTAACAAATTTAAGTCTGTTCTCGTTAAGAATATTTTCTATCTTTCGTATTTTTTTAGTCTTTCTCTGTACTGACTCTAACAGACCTGCATCCCTCCTGTAATAGAGGGACCAGAACTGCACGGCATAGTCTAGAAGAGGTGTCATGAATTCCAAATATAATTCCAATATTACTTTGGAATTTCTAATTATAATGAATTATAATGAATTATAATGCACACTTAGCTTTATTTCTAGACTCTATGGTTTTCTTTCTTTTTTTTATTTTTCTGACGGAGATCTGAGTTAACTGTGACTCCTAAATCTTCCTCGCTCTCTGATCTTACTATAGCTTCGTTCTTTATTTTGCACCTAGTGTGTGGATCCATTCGCTAATATTGAATTGCATTTGTCACTGATCTGCCATTCGTTTATCTTATCTAAGTCTGATGTCTGCAGTGTGGTTGCATCGAAGTATATCTTATTGCCTTATGTCTGCGTGTCATCTATAAATTGACTAATATCGCTAATAGTTTCTTTATTTAAACCATTTAATGTATATTGAAAATAAAAGTGGTCCCAAAACTAATTCCTGTGGCACCCCAATAATTAGATGCTCCCCCTCAGATTTTCGAACATTTGACCATGACCATGACCTAAACCAAGTAAGAACTTTCCCATCTGTCCCGTGCCACGTAACTGTTCAGTATTCTGTGGTGGGCACCTTACCGAACGCCTTTGTTGAGTCTTGATATATTATGAAATTCCCATTGGATGCCACTCAACAAGTTCGTATGGCATGTTGTGAATCCTTTATCAACCCACGATTATCTAAATTATTCCTAGCATTCCTCGCAGACTCCACAACTTTATCTACAGTTCATCAGGCTGAGTGCACGAGAATCTGATATCAACTTCTATCTTATTTTCCTTATACATGGGCCCTAGACTCCACATTACACATTACACATTACAGGCGCCTCTCCTCAATCTAATGACTTCCCAGAGATATTAAGAAACGGTTCACTAATAACCTCCTTACATTCTTTTAATACTCTTGGATATGTGGTGATTTAAACTTTTCAGCCTATCTATCTCTTTTGACCGTCCCCTTCGTTATGGGAATATCTATCAGTGTATCATTATCTTCTCTGAAAACCTGCTCACTTAGAGAGAGAGAGAGAGAGAGAGAGAGAGAGAGAGAGAGAGAGAGAGAGAGAGAGAGAGAGAGAGAGAGAGAGAGAGAGAGAGAGAGAGAGAGAGAGAGAGAGAGTAATATGAAGGAGGCTGAAAAAAATATTAGGAGAAAAAGGAAAGAAGAGAGATTAAGACGAGGGAGAGTGATGAACAGGAAAGGAAAAGATTGTATGAGGGAAGAAAGGAAGACCAATGAGTGAAAGAAGAAGGAAGAGAAAGAATAAAGGACGGAGAAAAGAGGAAAACCTAAGTGGGAGAAATGGAATCTGATGAAAGGAGTAAAAAAAGACAAAAAAATGGTTAAGACGGAAGAAACACTAGTAAATGGATGAAAAAGAGGAGGAGCATGAGAAGGAGGAGGAAAAGGAGGAGGAGGAGGAGGAGGAGGAAGAGAACACCTGCGGGGAGCGTCAACATCACCTGTCCTCAACACTCGGCCTCTGAAAATATTGTACTTTTTTCAATACTTTTTTATGTTGCGGCGCGATGAGTCGGGTCTTGTTGTGAGTGGAAGGTTATGGATGAGAGGCGCTACTTTTGTGCTGATGAGTCACTGCCACTGAAAACTGAGCCCTGTGACTGACAAATTAAGATAAGTAAAGTGCTCCACGTACAAGTTAACAGGATAGAGGAAAGTAAACGCCAAAAAAAAAAAAAAAAAAAAAAAAAAATTGGAGCAAATCATCAGGTTTTTAAATACGGTTATAAGATAAGGATTGATTAGGAAGGAGCGGTAATTATGTATACGTGTAAATGAGTTAATCGGACAGAAGGAAAGAGTACAGGTGAGAAAGAAAAAATAGATAGATACATAAGGCAATAGTAAACAAGTGAATAAACAAATATCAAGTCATAACACTTTCAGAAATTTACTGCATATAGATCGATACAACAGAAGCTCTTATGAAAAAAATAATTTTCCTATCACACTGAAAGGAAACATTTTTTTTTTAACAACACTTTGCCTTATCTCATAGTGATAGCGATGATGGTGATGGTGATGATGATGATGATAAGAATAACAATTATTTACTCCTTTCTACTAATCCCCCTCCTTAAATTCATGAGTCATTTAAGATTACGAGAGAGAGAGAGAGAGAGAGAGAGAGAGAGAGAGAGAGAGAGAGAGAGAGAGAGAGAGAGAGAGAGAGAGAGAGAGAGAGAGAGAGAGAGAGAGAGAGAGAGAGAGAGAGAGAGAGAGAGAGAGAGAGAGAGCAAATAGGAAGGAGGCTAGAGACTAGTCACCAGAATTGATTGTAGCAGGTGACGTAAAAAACAACACAGTATTCTATTGGTTATGGGATTACTACTAGAGTGCTGCCTGTGTGTGTGTGTGTGTGTGTGTGTGTGTGTGTGTGTGTGTGTAAAAGGGAACTGGTGACTAATGAAAGGAAAAGAAAAAAAAAACATTAAACAA
Organism: Scylla paramamosain; assembly: GCF_035594125.1. Taxonomy (NCBI): domain Eukaryota; kingdom Metazoa; phylum Arthropoda; class Malacostraca; order Decapoda; family Portunidae; genus Scylla; species Scylla paramamosain. Next base: position 10,823,713 of record NC_087167.1, on the reverse strand, counting down.
AACTACCAGAAGTCTTTTACGTGACGGAATAAACTTTCAATCGCTTTCGTTCACGGGAGATAAGGCTTTGAAAACTAATACGCCGGTGCTGGGGGGCTGGATGGGGCTATTTGTCTCCGAGGACCAATACGGAAAGACGGATGGACACAGAGAGAGAGAGAGAGAGAGAGAGAGAGAGAGAGAGAGAGAGAGAGAGAGAGAGAGAGAGAGAGAGAGAGAAAGAGAGAGAGAGAGAGAGACACGAATACAAAATACTACAGTGACTTAACCACTTTGAAACATTCCTCGTGTTCTATAGCCACATTGAAACATTATACTCGCTACGAACTGCAAAATTTATACCTTCTACCCTTCTTCTTTCTGGCAGATGTTTATAAAAATTTGACACCTTGCTTTGAGTATTGTAAATTATTGTATATCGCAATGAAGTGGTTAACAATCCTTCACCTTTTCTTACAGTATTTGTCTCGTGCATGATGTGGACAGTATCACCGAGCAACAAATCTACATCTCCCATTTACGAGTATTTTCCCTTAGATAATACCTCATATATAAAACACAAAGGATTCGGAGACCTACTTTATTCTTGGTGGGGATTCTGTAACTACTATAACTGCGGCAGGAGAGAGAGAGAGAGATGTACATTTAATTTTAGTCTCCCAAGCTGGTAACTAACACTGTCTTTACGGGGGAGTTTTCACGTTAGTCACTGTCTTGTCTTCCGCCACTAACAGATTAAACAGTGTGCATCATCATACCTATACTTCCCACAAACAGACACCTTATAATGAGCAAGTTTTTTTAGACTTTTCTTTTAGCTTTTTCCTGGATATTTCGTCTGAATTTCCCTCTCCCTCTCCCTCCCCCCACTCTCTCTCTCTCTCTCTCTCTCTCTCTCTCTCTCTCTCTCTCTCTCTCTCTCTCTCTCTCTCTCTCTCTCTCTCTCTCTCTCTCTCTCTCTCTCTCTCTCTCTCTCACAATTTGTCCATCCGTTTCAGTGAAGACAACAAAAGGACACCAGCAGCGGATGACAAAAAAAAAAGGGGGGGATGCTGGGGGGGGTGTAGAGATGGGGAGATGAAAGTAGATATTAAAGAAGATGAAACACGTATACGAGAGCCGGAAAGGAGGCGCCTCAGGAAGATGAATGAATGAAAGAAAGCTAACGAAAAAAAAAGGGAAAATGAAAAACTCGAGAATAAAAAGAAAATATCATGACTGGACGAGAAACTGAAAATAAAAAGAGAAAAAAAAATAGGGAATGACATGAAAGGTAGGGAGAAGGAAGGGAGGGAGGGAGGAAGGAAAAATAGGAGGAAAAGAGTCTAAAAATATGCCGGGAGAGAAAAGTTGGGGAGGAGTCAAATAACTGCGTAAAAACTGCAAAAGAAAAAAAAAAACAGAGAGAACAACAGAGGAGTAAGGTGAAAAAAAAGGTCTTTATGATAGGGAGGAATGCAACCGGAGGAGCGAAAAAAAAATAATAATGAAAAACATGAAAGAAAAAAAGAAAAGTTTAAAAAAAAGGAGAGAAAGAATAAAGAAAGGAAAGGAAAGAATGAGGTAGGACTGACGTGGCTGCAGGGCGGGAACAATACGTAAAAATGAGGCAGAAAATAATAGAGATGGGTAGGGAGGGAGTGACGGCAGGGAAGAGAGTGGCGTGGGAGTTGGGGGGGCAGGGTAGAGTGTGAGGCAGGTGGGGAGGGATTGAAGCAGGAAGGAAGGAGGAAGAGGAAGAGGAAGGAAGCAAGAAATGAATGTTGGGGGAAAGCGTGGAGGATGCGGGAGACAGGGATTGAAGCAGGAGGGGGAAAACAGGAAGGAAGGAGGAAGGGGAGGAGGAGGGAAGCTGGGTAGGAAGTGGAAGCGGAGAGGATGTGAGGCAGGGAGGGAGAGGGAGGAGGGCGAGGAGAGGAATGTGAGAGTTTCAAGGACGTGGTGACGCTTTTGTTTACTAACTCGAGTGGCATAAACATAACACGATATAAGCCACAGATCCCTGACCCTCCCGACCCACGTATCTGCTGCTACTTCCTTCATACCCTGACCTTCCCTTCTATCAGCCTGTGAGTACCTGCCTGCCTGTCCTTCCTCTCTTACCTCTTTCCCTCCATCCCGCCTACGAGTACTTTCCTTTTCTGCACTACTTAACTTTCCCGTTCCCTCCCATGTCAAAGCAACACGGTCCCTGTCCACCACCGCTTCCCAGCCCTCGTCCTACACTCACACGTGCAAGCAAGCGGTAGTACACACCCACGACTCAGGCCATTGCTCATACAAGCATCCACACACCTACTGCTCATTCCATACCTGCTTCATTTGCACGTTGGCTGCGTTCATTGAAGACATGAAGGTCAGAGGCGTCTCGTCACACATGTTTACAGCGTCCTCAGCCTCTAAGCAACAATACTGTTTTTTTCTATTGGGTGTAATTTTTCGTTTTCCTGGTCTCATCACAATATTTAACAATAATTAGCCACGTTAAGAGCTTTATTATGACAAAAACGCTATTTCCATGGCAGTTTCCGCTGGGAGGAAATATGAAGTAAAAGGTTTGTAATATACTTGAGCGAGGCAGTAATGAGGCGCCGCGTCAAGCTTATATGTAGCTGCTTTTAACATGGTGACAGCGGTGCAGGCTGGCAGTGCAGATGTGTTTATTCACAATGCAATAAACGTAATGTTCGCGGAAGACTCTTACTTATTTACGCGAACAAGGCGCGGCAGCTTACAGACTATTACACATCAACTTGAAGTATTTACAACCGGTTTCCTAGAGATTTTCCCTTTTTTGACACACGCACACACACACACACACACACACACACACACACACACACACACACACTCTCTCTCTCTCTCTCTCTCTCTCTCTCTCTCTCTCTCTCTCTCTCTCTCTCTCTCTCTCTCTCGTCGGCTATAATGTCTGCTCGGCCTTGCTGCCAGTCAGTCGCAGTCCTCGATATAGCGGCGACCACCTCGTTCCCTCCACTGAATCTTTGATGTCGTGTAAACATCTCGTCCTCAGTCTGAAAGCAGCGCCGGGTCACACAACGCCCTCACCCCCCTCACCCCCTCACTCACTCCCCCCCACCACCACTCACCACCTGAGATGCCATCCAAGCCCTGCCCTTGCTACTACTTCTTCTTCTTCTTCTTTTTCTTTTCTTCCTTTCTTTCTGTTCCTCCTTTTTTTCTTCATCTCCTTTCTGTGCCTCTGAAACTCTTTCCTTCTTTTTTCTTTCCTTTCTTTTTCTTATCCTCTTTTCCCTCCTCCTTATCGTTGTCTTCGTCGTCATTGTCCTCCTCCTTCTCCTCCTCCTCCTCCTCCTCCTCCTCCTCCTCCTCCTCCTCCTCCTCCTCCTCCTCCTCCTCCTCCTTCTCCTCCTCCTGTACTGCCGCCGTCACCGCTGCACGTTCTTAGTCTGGTATCGTTCGCACTGAGAGCCGTCAAGGAAACAGTGTGCACAGAAAGAACCCAGGATCAGTGAGGGCCCGCGGCTGCCTGACTGGTGGGCATGGTGTGGCCTGTGCACGGCGGGAGTGTGAGGAAGAAACACCCTGAGCATCGATGAATCAAGCCTTCGTTTTGTCGAATCTATTAGGAGACATGAAGGTATTACAGGTCATATCCATCCTTAAGATTATTGGTAACAAAGGAATGATTGAGTTTTGTTAATCAAACGCTGTGCTGTAATGTGAAAAGACTTGTGGAATAAAAAAAAATACGAAAAATGTTGGTAATTTATTTCTGATTGCTTAGCGTCTTAACTTAAAAATAAGTATAACACACACACACACACACACACACACACACACACACACACACACACACACACACAAAGCAAGGGGACGGAATGAACTCATTACGCATTACCAATAATTAATGATATCAATTCATATATTAGGTAAGTGGAGGACGATACTTTTCCAGCAGTCACGTAACAAATCTGTCCTTCAGGCGGTGAGTGAACAACCAAAACCTTCCCTTCTCTTTCCCCTCAACACCTTTCCTTGTGGCTCCTTACCGGCTTTTACTCTTTCCTCTTTTCACCAACCCCTCCTTTCACTCTCCTCTTCATCACTTCCCTCCATCATTTCTTCTTTCTTATCCTTTCCTCTCCTCTGCTTACCACCTCTTTTCTCCTATTCCTTTACCAGTCCTTCCCTTCCTCCCCATGTCCCATCACCTCCTCACACGCATTACCACTCTTGCCTGCACCTTCCCTCGCATTACCCATCCAGAGCAGGCCTCCCCCATCACTTACCCGTTCTCTTCCCAGCCAGCACCTCCCCATCCGATAGTCATAACGTCACTGTCATCTACTTCATAGTCCCCTTCACCTGGTAACACAGCGGCTGGCAGGAAGGAGACAGCTAGCTTTCCACATCAAGGTAAAATACTTGTAAACTTTCTTTATGAATAACTAATATAAATCCCCTTGCATCAATATTTAAGACTGTCAGTCAGGACAATGCGCGCCTGACTACTAATTCTTATTAATGATATTATTATCGGGACTTCGGGACGAATATCAATTTTCAAGTTGTATAATAAGTTGGTGTATCAGTTTTCTGTTGTCGACAGCTGCTGGCCTGAAGGGGAAATGTTTACCACGACTTTCATAACTTCCCCCAGCCACTGCCTGCCTGCCTGCCTCCCTGCCTCCACACCTCCACGCCGCCAGCCAAACACTCCCACCCTCCATCACATTACCCTTCCCCTCACTTACCCAAATACATGCCTCTCTCACCCTCCACACCTCATCCTTCACCTTCCCTCCCGCCCTTCACCACGTCGCCTCCACCCTGATTCCTACAAACATACCCTCTTTACCTTCCGCACCTCACCCTCCACGCTCACTTTCCTTCCCCATCACCCTCACCCTCAGTCCACCACACAACACCATTCACTTCCTGTTGCGTGGCAGTGCTTACACTATGTATAACAAGATTTGAGGTAAACCAGGAAGTGGAGTAATACTGCAAGGCAACCTTTGTGTAGCCGTAACCACGTGTACATAAAACACACACAAATACACATACACTCACACCCTCTCTCCCCCCCTCCTCTCTCTCTCTCTCTCTCTCTCTCTCTCTCTCTCTCTCTCTCTCTCGCTCTCTCTCTCTCTCTTTCCTTCATGTTTTTCCAGCATCCAAGATTGACATCAAGGTACGGTTTTAATTTTCACAGTGTTACTTGCTGTGTCACGCTACTGTGGTTCAATGCATTTTCTTTTTTTCTTTCTTTTCCAGTCACTTCCGTTATCGAGTCCTGTTGACTGCTGCTTTCTGCTTGCGTCTCCCGTGGGGTCTCGTTTTCCATTTCGTAAAATTTTCCTCACATCTTTTAACATTAAGTATGTATGTGTCAGCTTCGTGCTCAGCCTGAACTGCCTCGTCTCGTCAAGTAAGACTGTATTACCCGCCAAGAGCTGTCCCTTGTCATAGTTTCCTTGGCAGCGTTACTCTTCAAATCAATGTGTTCCTGAAGTCTGAGGTCCGACAGGCGAAGCAGAATGGTACTGGGGATTGGAATGTCCTGGCACTGGTAAGATGTGGCACTCGAGGCTCGGTGGCCGCCCCTGTGTACTACATGTTTGCAAAGGTTCGTGCCACCAAGGCTCTATTCCGCGCCAGTCATTAGCTCCCTCCTTACGGCGGCTCGTTTCTTCAAGTGGCCAGCAACTACCTGGTGGCCTTGAATGTGCCTTGGATGTGTTGCTCTGCGTCCTTACCTCTCCATGGGGAGTCTACACGACGCACTCACTCGCCTGTGCGTTCAAACACATAGACACACACAAACACATACACACAAAGGAAAAAAAATTACATAAATCCCAAATATATCCCAGTCATTTTTGCTCTGGCCAATCCCGCTCAGCCTCCCCGCATGTCACACGGGCGGCCAGGGGTCTCAGCGCCTTTTTTTCACGCAGTTTTCGCTCGTCGCCTCGGTCTTGCTGGCTCTTCATATTGCTCATTGTTCTCTTCCCTGTACCATCCCACCACCCTCTCCCTCTCTCTCTCTCTAAGGACCGAGTGGTGCACTTTTTTTCTCTCTCTCTCAGGCTTTCTCCGACATATTTTGCAGGAGGTATTCTTTTCACGTTTATTTTTGTCATTCAGGTGAGCTTTCTGACTTCCCTCTCTCGCTCTCCCGCACTTCTTCCTCCTCTGACCACCATTTACAGTTCTGGTTTCATTGTGTTCTCTCTCTCTCTCTCTCTCTCTCTCTCTCTCTCTCTCTCTCTCTCTTCTCTCTCACTCTCTCTCTCTCTCTCTCTCTCTCTCTCTCTCTTCATATCAGTTATTCACGACATCCCCCAGCCCTTACTTGTCAACACTCGAGGTGCGCCAATCAATTCCTGGCAGTGACTCCCCTTCCCAGCGGCCTCCTCACCGCCCTCAACAAACTCTTGCATCTTGATTGTGCTTCGTTAATGGGTTATTTTCAAGCCTCCGTCAATACTTTGCGTCATATCATTACGCGGCTCGTGTTTGTACTGCGTTCGATAGCCAAAGTAAATCTCGCGAAACTGAGAAGCGGCTGGTCGGTCATATTTTCCTGCACACACACATGCACACATACTCACACACACACACACACACACACACACACACACACACACACACACACACACACACACACACACACACACACACACACACATACATGCTCACACACACACACACACACACACACACTAATGGTTGCTTTATCCACTTACTCTGCCACAAAACCAGTTAGCGCGTTGGTTCTCGCATCAGCCAATACGACCATGTGGGAGAGAAATCTTTTATTTGTAAATTCTCATTATCATATATTTTTCTTACCACTACCTCAAGTCGCTAACTCCACCTGGCTTGAGAGAAATCCTAGCGGAGAACTCTTAAAAGGGTTATAATCTCAACTTGGTCCGAGGATCAGTCCATTCCCAGAACCCGCAGAGGAAACATTCCCCGCCAGCCCGCAGTGGCGAGGCTGGGCGTGCAAACACTCCACCCCACAAATGATGCTCGGCTTGGGCTGAGCTGTGATGAGGCTTCTTTTTATCAACATTCTCTCATACACCTGAAAATAAATTGGGCAAACGGGTCCGCAGTTTTGAGGCCGCGAAGGGACTTTACTAGCTATTGCAGGAGACAAAGTGTTCCAAGATGACTGAGACGGAGCAACTCGGGTCGAAATTTTTGTCGGTCATAATTTCTCACCTTCGAGTCTTATAATATTGTGAAATCTTCCCGAGGTGAGATAAGTTACCGCCAACACCATGAAAGGTTACCATGTCACCGTAAGAATCAGACCATCACCTTTATACGGGACAACAACAGGAGTGATGTCTACGAGTATAAATGTTAAGACTGCACGGTCAGGTCTCTGGGCCCCAGGCGCCGGAACTTGAAAAAGGGAGAAAGAGAGGACGAAAAAATAGCCGCTATAGAAAACATCGACGTATATGTCTTTACGTATTACAGGGGCAAGAAAGGCTGGGCGCAAGGGAGGTGATGGCGGGGAGGAGGGACAGACAGGCCAGGGTGAGGGTGGCAACCAACTTGCACCACGGCAGACGCTGGGACCCTAACTACTCCAGGCAGGGAATTGTGAACTAATAATAATGCTGTCTTACATAAACTGAAAAAAAAGGTCGGCAAATATTCAGGCATGTTTTTAGACGAAGCCAAAATGCATGTGTTCACGGAAAGCTGCAGGTGGGCGCGATATTGTATGAATGTTTACTGCTTGAATCTGCTTACTTCCGTCCATGCAAGCTCGTATTTTCATAATTGGTTCTGCAGTCGCATGTGTTAATATGTACGAGCGGCACTGCATTTGGAAATTATGATAATCGTGGTAATTCTGATAATCGCGCCGCGGGCCGGGGGCGTGAGAGCCACTGACACACAAAGGAATGATGACGGCCATAAATTTCTTCCTCTCGACGGGCTGTCACTCCCTCAAGTTGAGATCGGGACAAACTCTTAACCCTAACGGCAGCTGCCAGACGCTCCCCCTTCGTCCTCCTCCTTCGTCCGGGTCCATTCTTATCGGTGACTTCCCTGCTCCCTGACCAGCCAACACCACTGGTTACTCTTCATTGTAACACCCCGGCGACAAGGGAGGCAGCGCCTGGGCAGGACACACAAGTCTCATAAATCCTCATCGCTTTATGCCGCGTCTTACTCCAGGTAGGCCCTAATGCATCCCCGGGGAAGGCTTTAGGGAAGCGACGGGTATGACGGAGTGAAGGGAAGGAGGAAAGGTTGCGTCCCTTTCCTCTTTTACATATCTTTTCTCCCTCTTCCATCATCTTTTACCTCTGCTATCGTCCTTCTCGTCTCCTTTCCATTTTCCTCTTGCCCTCTGCCTCTTCTCTCCCTTGATTGTGCATAATTCAATGTGGACGTGAAGGTAAATTCTTATGCAAAGGGTTATAATTACAAAGGCTTACAAGGGGAATCTACATAATACAATGGGAGTAGGGATACTTTTTCTTCCTTTATGAACAGTTCTATGGTTAACTCATAAAGCCTTTCAGCTGGCGGCGCGAGGATGCTCTCCGCGAACGATTTACATCTTTTCAGTACTCGCGCCCCTCCAGACCTGTATCTGAGACATCTGGCCCCATTTATGTTGCGATATCTCAGTTGAGGACGGCTAACTATTGTCTGTTTCACTTCACAACTTCATCACCCATTGTGGTGCTGGGGAGCGGGGCACTCAGGACCCCCTCAGGCTGCAGCCACTTCGATCCGTGTGTGCGGGGGAGGATAGGAGCCAGAGAGCCGCGATCCAGACAGGGGAGCACCGCGTCCTAAGTCATGGTGGCGGAGAGGCGAGCGTGCGCCGGGGTGCGATCCACTTCACCTACCCCCACCTCCCTCCACCCGACCCCGACCTCTATTATCAATCCAGGATCTCTTGAAGACGGCTGCTAGAATCAATATTTGATGATTTCGGTTAACTGAGTATTAGCGGGTTCACGCCCCACCACACGAGGCTTCCCGAAGCTTGGCAAGTGTCCTCCCTACCCAGCAGAACCCAGAGGAGTGAAAGCTGTGCAGATGTTCAACTGATGTCACAGGAAAATGTGAGAAGAAATGAAGAAAGACACGTGTCACAGCGGAGGTAAGGGAAGGATCGCAAGCAGGAAAGGTCACGCCTGGAAGGAGAGCATCCATTGTAGGCGAAGGGCGACAAGGGCGCCGCCCTAAGTGTATATTCATGTCTCTGAAGAGGCAGCTCCTGTCCTTCCTCCATCTGGGATCCTGTTTAGTGTACCCACCTGCCCTTCAGCTCCTTCAGCCACATCCACGCCATTCGGGCCGCCACTCTTCCTCCTCCTTCTCCTCCTCCTCCTCCTCCTCCTCCTCCTCCTCCTCCTCCTCTTCCTTCTCCTCCTCTTCCTTCGTATTCTGCTTCTTACTCCCCCCTATTTCTTCCACCTGAAAAAAATAAAGTCAAAGATATTTGTTAAAGCACGCATTTTAGACCCCTTCCCGCCCCCCACTCGGCACCAGACGCAGCACCTCCACAAGCAAGGGGCCTCCGCTGACTTCCTTCCCTGTGTTGCCTCCGTCTGTCTGCATCTATCATTTCCAAGAGAGAGAGAGAGAGAGAGAGAGAGAGAGAGAGAGAGAGAGAGAGAGAGAGAGAGAGAGAGAGAGAGAGAGAGAGAGAGAGAGAGAATAGCACAGTGGTAGTGCATACCTTTCCTATTCCTCTTTTTCCCTCAAACTGAATTTCACTGGGAATTTACGAATATTCCCGCAGGCCGTGGCCCGGGAAAGCTGGCGGCGCGGACGGGACCCGAGCGAAACAAAATCCAGCCCCGCCAAGCCCCGCAGTGAGGCCTCATGCCGGAAACACGCGGTAAATAATGTGGGGTAATGGTGCCCACAAATCCTCATAATCAGACCCGTGAAGGCAGACACGGCTGCGCTTCCTCGTCGGTCTTCGCTTGAAAATTAAATAAAATGAAAGGAAAATGGTTCGCCAGTGGTTAGTTCTGTTGTAATATCTTCCCCAGCAGTGCCTCCCCTGCCGCCCTCCCCCCCTTCCGCCGCCTCCCTGCCGGACAACAATGAAGCAGTTAAAGACGGCAACACGTGCAGCACACACACACACACACACACACGCAGCACGCCAATACCTGCCAGGCACGACATGACGGTGAACGTAAGAAAAGAACGAGGCTTCCTAATTTAGGATGTGACGTCACTCATCTAATGAAGTTCCGTCGTAAAACAGCTAATTAAGGAAGCGATAAATTTACACTGCACCTTCCATTAACCTGCTTACGAGAACGATCAAACAAACACACACACACACACACAAAAAAAAAAAAAGATGCATATACATAAAAAATAAATAAATAAATAAAATAAGAGTAGTTAAGCCCAGAACATTCAGCCAGAAAAGTCAGATGAGGAAGAAGAGTAGAAGGAAGAGATGCTGGCTGATGCAGGAGAGAGAAAGAGAGAGAGAGAGAGAGAAAAAAAAAATAATGCAAGAACATCTACGACGAAATAGCGGGAAATTCTTCAGGGACCATAAACCTTACGCCGCCCTTGTAATTCTGGCCGTACAAATGGCTGCTCCCTCCCGCCGGGCGAGTAGTCACTTGTGTGGGGGCGATGACGGAGGGGGGAGGGAGCCAGGATGGTGACGATGAGGTGGAGAAGGCAAGGCTGAGGAAAAGACACAAGATGAGAAGGAGGAGGAGGAGGAGGAGGAGGACGAAAAGAGGAGGAGGAGGAGAAGGATGACGTGGAAGAAGGCAAGAAAATGAAATTATTAGTACGAGGACGAGGAGGAGGAGGAGGAGGAGGAGGAGGAGGAGCACAAGGTTGTTTGTGATGAATTACACCTACTAACCTGCAAGTAAAAGACGTAGGAGAATACCGGGACAGGAAGAGACAACGGGAAGTTTGAGAAAATAAAAGAAAAATGAGGAGGAGGAGGAGGAGGAGGAGGAGGGGGAAGGAGGAAGAAGTGGAGGAGGAGGAGGAGAAAAAGCTATACGTTACATAAACAGCTGAAGATATATGACCTAAAACTAGAGAGAGAGAGAGAGAGAGAGAGAGAGAGAGAGAGAGAGAGAGAGAGAGAGAGAGAGAGAGAGAGAGAGAGAGAGAGAGAGTAGAAAAAAGCATCAACAAATATTACATCAACGGCCTTATGCAGGTTATAGGGGCGAGGATAGCACGAGGTTATCGGGTTCAGTTTTAAAGTGAGGCGGCCAGGTGGAGGTGCGTGGCCACTACAACACTTACCTACTCACGCCAAAACAAAAGAAAGAAAAACGCCTCTTAATTCTGATCATCATTTTTACACCTTTTTATTCCCATAATTCATCAACTTTTCGTATATATATTAAGGGCATAAGTTCATCAACATCAGAAAAAAAAAAGTAGGAAAAGTAAAGAAGAAAAATGTAGTCCGTGAATGATGATATTGCTACGAAAAAAAAAAGAAAAAAAAATGAGGCAGCTCACTTAAATTTGATAGCCTTTTTTCACTGTCTGGGTTTCATTTCATTGCTACTGAAATGCTGCAATTCTGCTCTTGATTAAATTCAAATTATTGCATTTATATCAGAAACCTTTCAGATAACCAATATTGCTACTCTTTTGCTATCTGTTTATAGCGATTCCTCCAGTAATGCACACCCACGTGTTCGAACACGTAGCGTGAGTAAGGGGATGCTGGTGAAGCTTTTATTCAAAGTATATATAAAGGTTCATATTTCCAAACGTTTAGGGGAATCTATAAATGGCTCTTATTGACGTTTTTGAGGCTTTTAAGAATGCTTTCATGATTCTAGAGATAGTTTAACCCTATCACTGCGACACGAAACAATTGACAGCACCGGAAGAAATGCATTAAATCCTTATAAGGATTTAGAAGAAAGAAAGGCATTAAAAAGAATAGATTTCACAATTTCTACTCAGTTTAAAGATTGGAGGTGGCTATAAAATAGGTAAAGATGCCTCAGGTGAAGATGTACCAAATAGCACTCAAAGAATTAGGAAGGCTTCTCCACACTGCAAGGAGGGGGACGTAAACACCTGTCTGTTATAGAAATACTTCGTAGCCATGTTTTGTGTGCCCTCTCTAGCCTTGATCCAGGGAAGGTTGATGGCCACTCCTATCGCTCTCAGTAACTTTGCTTACCCGATCAATTCCGGTCTATCACCTTAAAAATAGTCTGATGCAAGAAAAACATTTAAGAATACGAGTTATAGATTTACACAGTGCAATCTACATATACACTTTGGGGGTTCTATTAGACCGTTGTGTTAAGGGAGAGAAAGAGTAATCAAATTCATGACATTACTTGGCGCAGCAACACGCGATCAGAGCAGTGCAGTAAAAGAGGTTTTAATTATTCACTGATAGATAACAAATAACCGTAAATTCTGGACTTGCTGTGCCCGTGCGTCGTTGCTTTCGTCTCAGATCAAGAGGCTTCCAGGTCTGACTCTGAATTACCTGGGTCGTGTGTAAACGTTTGTCGATGGCCGTGTTTCAGTGTTCCTGGGAGCCTCATTTCATTGTTTCCAGTCCGCGAAGAGTTTCGACCGAATGTTGTTGAGTTTAATTAAAATCCCGAAGGTTTCATTAAATGGCGCGCCATCCTCTTTTCAGGAGCGTAAAGATTGAATGCCTTGAGATGAAACTATAGTTTTCTCTCTTTTTTTTTCACTTTTTTAATTTTTGAACGAGGAAATATCTCTTGTTGTTGTCCTCCGCATTTTCTGGTTTCCCTTGCAGCGAAGATGAATGGGACAGAAAAGAAACCCTGAAGAATATGAAATATGTTAACTATAAGGGAATTCCGTGGATTCATAAATGCAGCAAGTCATTAAGAACAGAAAGAAAGTGAGCTTTATCCTTTCCTCATACTCCCAAATGTTATATGAGAAATGGAAATCTTGTCCAACGCAATCCACCCTCAGCTGCGAGAGTAAGATTAATGTTTCAACAAGAGTACAACTATTGCAGCTACAGGTGCTTCCTTCCCGGGACTCCCCGCACCCCTCACGTCATATATTAAACCCGCTACGCCTCGCTTCCAACGAAGACTTAAACTTGCTAGATGGTCTGTTGTTCTCCCCCATAGAGGCTCCATGCGATTAACTAAACAATGGATTGCCTTAAAAAGCAGAGCATTTGACATATTTTACAAAAGCTTCTGTCAATGGTTCTTTGGGCCATGTGGGTTTGCGGCCGCGCGGGGCAAATCTCCTCCCCCAAACACACACACACACACACACACACACACACACACACACACACACACACACACACACAGCGCTGAATAAAGTAATAAAAGGTTACGCTGGTCTCATTACACAGTCTTTCGCTGACTCTTCAATCTCTCTCTCACGCATATTTGAATTTATTCGCGCCTCTTGTGCCAGTAAAGAATGCGCGCATCAATATCTTGATTTATTTATCCACTTCATGTAGGAAAATTTATGAAACCACCGCTACTTTTCCTCCTTTTCTTTCTTTTTCTTTTTTCTCTTCTTCTTTATTATTATTATTATTATTATTATTATTATTATTATTATTATTATCATTATAATTATGGTCATCAATGTTGTTATTATTACTGACATCATCGTCATCATCATCATGAGAACAAATGAGAGAGCACGAAGGAAAATAATTAATGGAATAGATATAAATCCAAGCAGGATCACAATGAACAATTATCGAAATGAAAAAAGTAAATAAATAAATTAATGAAAAAAAAATGGTAAATAAAAAAAAAATAAATAAATAAGTATAAAATTAATTATGATGATGCTTAAAAAGTTGATAGCAAAATGTTAACCTTTATTTTAAATTTATCAACGGCAACTTCACAACTTCGTCAGGAAGGAATTTTCTCTTAGAAGGCTAAGGAATGGAAGACAGCACTGTAGCAAGGCGCCTCTGGTATGTTTCTCGCTTCAGATTTCAATATGATCTGAGGATTACGAAATCACTTAAGATTAAAAGCCTACAAATGGTATAATTATTTTCTCTTATCGTTACTACAGATTTTTTTTTCTGTTATTATGATTCTAAAATTTGTTTAAAAAATTAGTTTTGTAGCTTCGCCATGTGACCACGGTGTTGCGGAGCAAGAAACTAAATCAATCAATCAATGAATCAATAGTATTTAAAAAGGAATTAAATGCAAGTTTCATAGCCGAGAAGTCACACAGTATAAAGTTCAAGATCTTCCTTTAATCTCCCCAAGATCAGAATGAGTCTCTGTTAACTTATACTGTATAACTTAACCTTTATTTCCTCAGCGCCTCTCGTAAAAGACTACAAATATCATTCCCTCGATACTTGCTAATTCGTTCAAGTAATTCTGGGCGATTAAATTAACTATCGCCCGTTCAATGGTGTCTTTCGAAACTATATCCTAAACTTCCAGCAAACCATATAAGCTTGTCTGAGGAGGTCACGGCAGTCAAAGGGCTAAAGGGTTAAGGGGCATAAGACGTCTTTAATGGTACACGTAATGAAGTCTGGAATGCACAAGGAACACACAGGGCTCACACAATACTGCACTTACATGTGAGGCTAAGGTTCCCTCGCTGGCTGTATACAGAATGCGTACTATTCATTTGTGTATATTATGTGTATATTACGTGCTTTGTCTTCGGTAGTGAACGCGGTGCTTTACCTTTCATAATAACCACCATTAAATCACTCTACCAGCTATTTATTGTCCATTATTACACGTGCTGTATGACTTCGGAATAATATACATTTACCACTGCCACCCAACACTTACAGTATGCTGACCTATCTTGAGTCGACCCAGCCAATTTCTCAGCGAGGGATATAATCTGAACCCTTACGGTTTGAATATAATTGTATCATTACGCTACTTAATCATACATGAATTGTGATGCATTGGTTAATATTTCTGTGCCTCTAAAAAATTTGAAGACCTCTATGTATTAGTTTAAGTATCCAGTAGATGTGTTCTGTGCATATTTATATAGATCACTAACCTTCACGGTGGAGTTCCTTACATGTCATTGCATTATCTTGTATTACGGTAATAAAACTCCGGATATTCTGAGCGTCCCATAAGACAACATAACGAGAAGCTTCCTGTCAAGTATAGCGCCAGTGTTATGAGTGAGGCCCGCGTTAAGACTCATCAAATTACACTCCAGTCCAAGTCACTCCCAGCGTAACACACACACACACACACACACACACACACACACACACACACACACACACACACAGAGATAGATACACATAGATAGAGATACGGATAATTTATTGACCACAGAAAAATCAATATAAATACGTAAATTTAAAGGAAACTTTGATCCAAATTACAATAACTAACTCTTTTGAACTATACAGCTCTACTTGGAAATGCTACTTGAAACAATAAAAACTGAGATGCGTATTGTATAAAATCAATAAAACTTGGTACTGTTATTTAAAACTATGAACATAAAAATGTGTGTTGTATAAAAATCACTAAAACTCCCATAAGCTAGAACACACACACACACACACACACACACACACACACACAAATATTCTCGGGTGTAAATAGGTGGCATTCACGCACACGGAGCCAAACTACCAAGTGCACTTAGACGACACCATGACATCCAGCAGTTCCTCTTGACAGCTCTACACAATGACATCCACAACTCGTGACACTTCCGATAACCTGATGACAATTATTTAGATTCAACCTCATCAACTTTCCTTCTTGCCTCACTGTTGCCACATATGAAAACTATTATCTAACTTGATCAGCCTCATTACCATTCGAATACTTATAAAATATTCCATTCTACGCCTGGATGTAATTTACGAGTACACTCCATCGCCATCACTTCATCCCCACAAAGCTGAAGGGTCGTGACTCCCTCTGTTGTTCCTCATTAACTGCCCAACGAGGCCATTCAGCGCCGCCTCCAGCCAGTCTCACCATCCGAAGAGGCTGTTACGTCCCATCCTTCCCCCGCACCTTTAGCACCCGGCACCCAAGACCTTCCTGAAGTTATAGCCTCCCCCCAGCTTGGCGTGTCACTCACTCCTCTTCTGGCTAGGCGTCACCCTCATCCCTCTGACCCCTTTGCTCCCTGGCAGCGGTCAGCGTCGTCCTTCCTGGCTTATAGGGAGAGGTATGGCTTCTCTCCTTCGTCCCTTACATCCGCTTGATGAAAATTATGGGTCCTGCTCTTCCCGTCCCTCAACCTCTGTTCTCTCTTCGTCGCTCGGCAGTGAGAAGTATCACCAGCTCCCTCCCTTCGGCCCTCCCTGCCTACACCTCTTACAGCCCGTCAACATTTTCCGGTCGCCGCTCCCCTTCACAACATCAATTTTCAGTTAGATGCGTCAGCGGTCGAGGAGGGAGATCAAAGGAGATGAGGTTATCAGCCACCGTCACGCTCTTGTCGGGCAGGATAGTGGTGCAGTGGACATGTGTGTATATGTGTGTGAGTGTGTGTGTGTGTGTGTGAAGGCAACTCTACAGTGACCTACAAACGGATGGTGCTCTAATTTTCACCTTCACAGAATACACCAAAAACTGAGCAACACTCACTGGCTGCGTCGCATCCTGTCCCAGCACAGCAGCGTCTGAAAATAAAAAAACGAAGAGATTTTTTTCATTACAGTTACAACCTTGCATCCGCGAACCTCGGAGCTCCGTCAGCATGGGTTACGAGTGTGTGTCGCCTCGCCGGCACCATTAGCTCTCCGGAGACGCGCCGCGTGAGACACAAGCCCTGCACGCCCTGTGTTGTGGACGCACCGCACTGCCACTTGCCTCTTCTGTCGGCCCAGCCCGCGCCTTTGTTCCATCTTTAGTCCCTGGCACGCCCTCGAGCTGCCAAGAGAGGCCCAAGTGTGGCCCAGGAGACTCTGTGTCTCGCTGTCGTGCAGACAGAGCACCTGCTCCTTCAGGTATAGATCTTTTGTATAACGTTCAAGCACCACATCGACCAGCGGCCTTCACTTGACCCTCGAGGATATCCTGTCCTTCTTCTCTCTCCTACAGCTCGTGGGTTTCTTCATGAAATCCTGCACAGCTGAACTTTTGAGTTACGTAACCATTACGTTCAGAGATCCATCACTAGATTCTCGCTAGCTTAGTTTTCTCACATTGTCGCCTTGCTGACGCTCAGTGACATTTCAAACGGATTCAGTTAAATTACTAACCACTGTTACGCACACAACAAAAGTATTGTGTTAAGAGAAAGACGACCATGCGGAGGTAAGGATTTGGAAAGTCTATGTAACTCAAATGTTCTCTACGCTCTGGCAGCATCGATAATGTTTTTGAGGTTTGTGCTATAAAATGTGGGGACGACACATATTTGCTCACATCGAAGACTACGCATGACATTACGAAGAAAAGTTAATGATAGTGTTCAGATCCGAAAACAACTGAGTAGTAGCATAACTCAAGAAAATGTTAATGCTCCACAACTTCACTTTTAACTGGAAAGAAACACAAAGACGAATAAGATGAGCATACGTGTGTTTAAGTAAATTAGAGTTGTCACACGAGTACTGCCTGGAGTCTGTGATGCAAGCAGCGACACAAGTATGTGTTCACAAAAGCTTCCCCAGACGTCCGCTGGATGGACGTGTGACGGACAGAAGACTCATCAAATTTTCCAAGAGATTCGAGGAGCGCCAAATCTCTGAGTAATAGGAATTCGTTTTGCCAGGCGCTACTGTGGCGCAGACACCATAAAGGGAAAAGGTTTAACAATATCGCTTAATCCCTCGGCAGGGGCAGCAGGCCTGTTATGCCCCTGGACGTGCCTCGACTC
This sequence comes from Scylla paramamosain, assembly GCF_035594125.1. Taxonomy (NCBI): domain Eukaryota; kingdom Metazoa; phylum Arthropoda; class Malacostraca; order Decapoda; family Portunidae; genus Scylla; species Scylla paramamosain. The sequence continues at coordinate 10,805,878 of NC_087167.1, read as the reverse complement.
AGGTGAGGAGCAAAAACTCATAACACCGCGGACGTGAGGCAGCATTGCTCAGCTCCGTCAAGTGCGGCGCGGGGGAGCCAGGCACACCGAGGCAGGTGTGTTTGTTACAACAAACAAAACTGTGGACACCAAAAGTGGATGTGTGGATATGACACTATTACCACAACTGTCTCTGCCATCTTGAGACACTAAAGGCTACTACTACTACTGCTCTACTACTACTACTACTACTACTACTACTACGAGAGAGAGAGAGAGAGAGAGAGAGAGAGAGAGAGAGAGAGAGAGAGAGAGAGAGAGAGAGAGAGAGAGAGAGAGAGAGAGAGAGACACGGATACCTACAACTCCCACAGTCCAGACACTAGATATCTCCAAGATTCCTAAAGTAGAGGGCGGTGGTGGTGGTGGTGGTGGTGGACTGGACAAACACACGCACAGGTAAGACAAACCCACACAGTAGCCTATATTTTCTTAACCCTTGCTCCACCGCGGGGTGAGGGAAGGCGTACCCAGCTGAGTTACACCTTCCGTGGCCACACTGCAGGTAGGAGAGGGAGGCGAGGGTGATGAGAATGGAAAGGCGGGAGTGTAGTGTGGGGAGAGGAGATGAGGAAAGGAGCTATGAAAGAGAGAAGAGAGATGAGGATGAGGTAATGAGAAAAGGGAAAAAGGGATTTGAAGGGATGATGATGGCGTGGGGGAAAGGAGGGAAATAAAACGCAGAGAGAGAGAGAGAGAGAGAGAGAGAGAGAGAGAGAGAGAGAAGAGAGAGAGAGAGAGAGAGAGAGAGAGAGAGAGAGAGAGAGAGAGAGAGAGGAGAGAGAGAGAGAGAGAGAGAGAGAGAGAGAGAGAGAGAGAGAGAGAGAGTTGAAGAGTTGAAAGCACAGACAATTTAAACTACGTACATAGAGAAGGAGGTTAAGAGAATGTCGGAAAAGAAACAAAGAAGGAGGAGAGGAATACAGAAGGAAACGTGATGTACGCGTCGAGAGCTTGGTGAGGAAGATGAGAAAGGGAAGCTGCTGGGAAGGGAGGGAAGGGAAGGGGGCTGTGGGGCTGTGCTGATGGTGGAGGCTGGTCAAGAGTTGCCAGTCCTAAGTTTGATTTGATTTGCTCTGCCGCGCTAATGTCTCGTGTATTTCCTTCCTCCTTCCGGGCCTCCTCGTCCTCCTCTCTGTGCATCACCTCACCCTCCATCGTCCTCCGCCTTGTCCTCGCCTCCCTTCACCCTCCGCCGATTCCATTACCATCGAGAGAGAGAGAGAGAGAGAGAGAGAGAGAGAGAGAGAGAGAGAGAGAGAGAGAGAGAGAGAGACGCAGAGGAGTAGAGGGCAGGAGAGGAGGAAAGGAGGAAGAAAGGAAATAAGGCAGGAAGGAGAGAAGGAAGGAAGGAAAAGAGAAAGGAAAGTGGAAGGTAAAACTGAATGAATGAATGATGGAAGAGAAAGGAAAGAGGAATTCGAAATACCGGAGGGAAAGCAGGAAGGCAGGAGGGAATAAAAAGGAAGAAGGAAGAAGGAAAGGAAGGAAGGAAGGAAGGAAGGAAGGAAGGAGCAACACCATCAGTTTGGTCCTTCATTTACTTCCTCGTCAGCCTTCATCATTACTCCATCTCCGACCCCCTTTCCTTCCTTCCCTCCACCCCCCCCCATCTCTCCGTCACAATCCCCCCTCCTCGACCCACACGGTCTCATAATTCTTGCTCCCTTTTGCCCCTCACGTTTCCTCCTCTTCTTCTTCTTCCTCCTCCTCCTCCTCATCCTCCTCCTCCTCCTTTCCGCCACTCCAGACTCTTGCAGTAATTAAGTATCACTCGAAACATTGATCACAGCCACTCCAAACGATCACCGATTTCCAGCCTCGATAAATTGCCGAGGAAAAGTAAACTGTATTAAAAAAGAAAAAAAAAAATTAATGCCACCCATTCTCACCTTCGCGTTTCGTTTCTTTGGACGTGTAATTGGAGAATCTGCCGCCGACTGCTCCATCATCTACCTGTCTACGGATTTGTCGCTGCTCTTAATCGTGTAATTACCAAATCTACCTATCTATCTGTCTATCTATCCACCCTTACTTCCTTAGTCTTCATTCTTAATTATTCACAGAGGTAAGGAGGAAGCGCAGGTAAGGGATGAAGAATGTGGAAGGAGGAAAGGAAGTACAGGAAGGAAGTAAGGAAGAAAGGAAGGAAGGAAAGAAGGATAGAATGGAAGGAAGGAAGGGAGGAAGGGAGGAGGAGAACTTAAAAGAGAAGGGAGGGAGAGAAAACGAGGGGAAAATGAAAGGGATGGAGTGAGATGATAAGAGAGAATACCAGCCAGCCGGAAATGAGAGTAATAGGTGGATGAACAATTCACGGGAAGCTGAGAGAGAGAGAGAGAGAGAGAGAGAGATGAGAGAGAGAGAGAGAGAGAGAGAGAGAGAGAGAGAGAGAATAGTTCGATCTATATCATATTGTTCACTGTCCTATTGCGGAAACAAGTACGTGTAAGACAATACATTAGTTATTACCATAAGGGATTCACCGCCATCATCTTCAAAGTCATCACCACCACCACCAACACCGCCGCCACCACCACCACCAACACCGCCGCCGCCGCCCACAGCCACGGCACAGCGCACCACAGACCTTCCCTGTTACTCAACGATATTGTGACTCCTCGACATTCAAGTAGAGCACTAAAATAAAACAAATTTACATTTAGTAATTACACTTGAAGGTAAAGATGTCTGCCTTGAAGACGAAGAGGCAAGAAAAGCTAGAGGTGGTGGTTGTCGGTGTGTGTGTGTGTGTGTGTGTGTGTGTGTGTGTGTGTGTGTGTGTGTGTGGTGTGTGTACCTTGCCCCGTTCGGACAAGTGAAAGCCACTACATATTCAGAGTTCCGTTTAGCCTTAATGGAATGTAAAACTTTTACAACTCATGCTTTTACTGTAAGATTATATACAGAAGTTTGTTGTGTATCCCTCCTCCTCTTCTTCCTCCTCCCACGCGAGAGACCACAACGCTGCCACACTGCACCCACCTCTTGTTTTAACAAATAAATCTGGATTACTGTCTTTTTCGCGCACAAACGTTTTAGCCCAGCAAATTTTCCTTTTGTCAAGCCTTTGCATTTTAGTTAAAAGATGGAGATCTCTTTTTATAACAGTATATACTGCAGCCAACGCCCGCCGTGAACCCATCAAATTAAAATGTAGAGAAAGTTAAACTTTTCCATCTACACTTTAGATCTACAATTTATTATATTTTAAAGCGTTCGCGTATAGAGGAGACTGGCCAGAGCTTAAAAAAAGAAGTCAAAGAAAAAAACTATTTATGGAGATCTCATTTATTTGCGTTAAAAAATCCAAATCTCACCCAGGAGGTGCCTTGATACTCCTCTCTTACAACACGTAATCACAGAAGCGTTGAAAAAAATGGAAATCACGGTGAGTTCCAGAGTTCAGCAGTCAAAGGGAAGAAAGGATGAAGATGCACTCATCTGTAGCGGCGAGGTGAACTAAATTGTGGTAGGAAAGAAAAATGTGAGCACGTGAAGTATAAGAGCATGTAATTATTTTGTTGAGAGGAGCAGTATACATATAAGCAAGGCGTACTATATACAATAAGCGATAAGGATCCTGCATACATTTAGGATGTATAATACACTTTCATGTTAAAATACATTAATTATGATTTTTTTTTGTTACATTTTATATCCAGAAATAAAAGGTACACACGATTACATTTTTTCCAAGTAAAATATAGATCCAATTTAGGATACATACAGAATTACATTTTTTTACAGCTGCATTTTTCACCTACAGCATCCATCGCGTTGCAGCAGCGTTCCCTTCCCGGTAATTTGGAACAAACACATTTGTTATGCATTGAAGCCACCTGTGTATTTATTCAAGCCTAACACTTGGCAGGTGCTCACAACTGGCAGTTAGCGCCGGGGGCAATGACAGTAGAGCCTTGTAAGCTTATCCTTCCAATTCTCACCTTTGCATAAACTGAGAAAGAAACTCAACATTGTTTGTTGTATTCCTTCTTCCCTGCCGCTGGCTCGCTGCACAGGACCACTATCAACACACCTCACACACTGAATTGGCCATCACTCCTTGTTACTCATCGTCTATTTCTTTTAGGGAGCGAAAATGCACTTTTTTTTTCCTAAATGGATTTTCCTGACACGAAAAGAAAAAAAAAGACAAAAGCTTTCTCGATATGCTTAATGTCATCTCCATACTGTCCATCTCACTAACACAAGATTTAATCACTATCTTCACTCTTTCATCCCTTACACTGGTAAATGAACCCTGTTTTCCCTTCTCCTGTGACTTACTCTGCTTCAAAGGAGGAGCATCGGGATATCTCAGAAAATAAAGTGGTTTTTCCATTTTAGATTCTTTTCTCCTTTTATTTTATTCATTTTTTTTTTTTTTTTCGGGAACGGCAAAATAGATGATTAACTGTTTCACTTACTTGTCCCTGGCCGACCTCCCTTAGCTAAGAAAATATGTAGGGCATCTGTCCCGCACGCTGCCTGCACTGTGCTCCCCTAGGTGTCGATGTCTGTGTGATAAATCTTGTACGGGCATTGTTCGATTCCTCTTGTTTGTTTTAATCCCGGAAAAGAAAAAAGAACACAGTGTTATGTAAATCTAATTTTTCTCGTCCACAAGCTACGCCGTCGCTTCCTGTCTAGGGATGGCTGGCTCGGTGGGATGCTCGTACGAGTTATTCATTTTCTTCTCCCTCACTATAATGCATTGTCTATTTATTACAAGCTCTTCTCTTTCAATTTTCTTCTACCATCTCTTATACCTCTTACGGTGAAGCTCGTGGCTTAAAGATTACAAGTACTACTCTGGGTCGAAACATTTTCTAGTTGGGAGACGTAACGCTCTTTTTCCTGTAATCGCACCCTGCGTCACATGACCTTATTGTTTCATTCTCTCTTCCCGTCGATGTCCACGTAAAGAGCTTCACGGAATGACGACCTTACTGATATTGCCTCTTTTTATGTGAGGTGTTAAAACTTCATTTCCTCGTCTTAGGAAGTATGAGAGGGACGGGGAGGACAATGGCAATGCCTCTTCATGATAGGAGGCTCTGAGCTGCTTCTTTCTGTGGGTGAAGGAGGCGAGGCTTCAAAGACCATGAAAAGAATTGTAATTCATTTAAGGACGAAACTGTCAATAAATAATGAAAGAATGAGCGAAGAAATGATTCAAGATGCATTAAAGTCGAAGGCACTTCAATTATCTCTGAGAAGACTAACAACTGCCGCTGAGGAGGGAGGGAAGGAAAGTGAGAGAGGAAGGAAGGGAGGAGGAAGGGATGGATGAGGCGATGGAGCGAAGAAGGAGGCGCGGGAGAGAGGTAGGGAGATAGAGGAGAGGGAGAGGACCAGGATGCGTGTGAAGGCGAGAGGAAGGAAGAGAGAAAGAGAGAGAGAGGAGGAGGAAACGAGAAAGGAAGGAGGAAAGGCGAGCCACTGAAGATAAAGAGGTGGAGAGAAAGTGATAATGACAGAACTACGGCGTATAAAGGTGCAGGAAACGGATAGGAGGAAATCACACACACACACACACACACACACACACACACACACACACACACACACACACACACACACACACAGAGAGAGAGAGAGAGAGAGAGAGAGAGAGAGAGAGAGAGAGAGAGAGAGAGAGAGAGAGAGAGAGAGAGAGAGAGAGAGAGAGAGAGAGAGAGAGAGAGAGAGAGAGAGAGAGAGAGAGAGAGAGAGAGAGAGAGAGAGAGAGAGAGAGAGAGAGAGAGAGAGAGAGAGCACTCAGCAAGCAGCAGTGAGAACATTTTGAGAGCAGCCACACACGACAGGGCAATCCCAAGCCTAATGGTGCATATCGAAACTTAAGCGGATTAAAAGATAAAAACAAAAAAAAAGTATTTGTTGACTTTATCATAAGGTGAATATGCAGAACACCACTTTTTTTTTCCAGTTCCCGAATGTTTTAATGTTTTACAGTGATAGCCTGTGTTGCCTTCCCCTGCCGCTCCAGCGCTGGTGCACTTCCCTTACTGGTCATTGCCCTCACACATCAAAGTAACAATATATATATATATATATACTCGTATATATATATATATATATATATATATATATATATATATATATATATATATATATATATATATATATATATATATATATATATATATATATATATATATATATATATATATATATATATATATATATATATATATATATATATATATATATATATATATATATATATATATATATATATATATATATATATATATATATATATATCCGTGTAGAACTCAGTAGGTCACTCCATTAGCTTCACTTACGCGCTGTCCGTGTTTAGATTATGCATTTTTTATTACAGTATGGAAAATATTGGCCAGTGTTTCTTGGCTGTCCAGTTATTCATAAAGTACATCAAAGTTTCTTCGCTGCCCAGCACCAGCATCACACCCAGCACACATCCCATTGTGTGACCAGCGCGACGCCCGAAACGGGCCTGCTCCAACTCAGGATCTGATAGGAAAAGTGTACGACTGTCATCTGTACAACTAAGTATGTGCTACTGTAACTATCACAAATCTTTATCACCGGCAAAACATTTCTTTCTGGAAGCAGTGTAGCAATTCAGTACCAGCTGATGCAACGTGTGGACCATTTTGCTCCAGATCTCATTGCGAATAGAAAATACAGAATTGATGATTTAGATACGAATGTTGTGATAAAAAAAAAAAGCTTAATAAGTATAGAACACAGGAATACTGCTGCTGGCACATCATCCAGTCCCTCGCAGTCACCGTATACTTGGAAACCGTTATTGTTCTCACAAACATGCTCCTCCTGCTTCTCCTGCTCCTCCTCCTCTCCTCATTTACATCATCACTGTCAGCTTAAATCTACATTTCCTCTTAACACTGACATGAATAATTTTAGCATCTTTTCGTTCCCTAGTCCAGGCTCCCTCTTCCTCGCCTGCCCTTGTTACGCCTAACATTACTCTCCCCATTCCCCTGAGTGGCCCTGGCGGGAAAGAGACGATAATTGTATCACCACATCTATCGATCCCTATCACAGTATAGAGATGGCGGAGGCAAAACATTCTGACAGCTGCCGACCACAACCATACCTCGGCGAACACTCAAAAACCCAAGGGAAATAGACTGTGTGATAGATGCTCTACACCATAACTTCCCGGCCACAAATGATTCCAGTCAACATCAAGACCTTTATAGACATTTCACTTACTTTTACTTCCACTAGTGTTTAAATTAGGATAATGGCAGAGAGAGAGAGAGAGAGAGAGAGAGAGAGAGAGAGAGAGAGAGAGAGAGAGAGAGAGAGAGAGAGAGAGAGAGAGAGAGAGAGAGAGAGAGAGAGAGAGAGAGAGTAGATGGGCTAGTAAAGAGACTGAGAAACCGATACCCTGACAAGATCTCACGGAAATTCGCAGACAAGCAGCTGATGAGAGACACAGACAAACAAAGAGAAGAGACAGAAACGTGCTAACGTCCAAGGCGAATGGCAGGGAGTCTACGGAGGATAGAGAGGAAAAAAAAGCATAAGTGAGGCCTTTTGTCTTGCAGAAAAAAATGAAAAAAAAAAGAAAAAAAATTTTTTCCCTTTATGTGTCGCATTAAGGGTATGCTATTAATGCCTCTCTTCCTCCTCTTTGTTCCTTTCCTCCTCCTTCACCTCCTCCTTTTCCTCCTCCTCCTCCTCCTCCTCCTCTTTCTATGCTACTACTACTACTACTACTACTACTACTACTACAATACTAATACTGCTACTGCTGCGTACTACTACTTCTACTACCACTACTGCTACTGCTGTTGCTGCTATATCAACCGCCACTGCTAGTGTACCGGAGTGGTATATCCATCATCATAGAGCAATTCGGTAATATCCTTTGCATCAAAATGTTTCGCTATTAATCCACGTATGCACAGCCATTCTTCTTAGTTGTACCTCTCAAGACACTGTTGTTTTAAGTGTAGCTAAAGCCAGAGCCGTTCTCAAAACTACTTCCATATATCGCTGCTTGATTGCATCCTGGTCTTTACAGATTCCCTAATATACTTGTTGACATAATTTATTGTGCTTTATATCATCACTACAGCAATGCCAAGTAAAAACTCACAGTAGATAAAGGCTTTACCATTTCCACTTATATGATACACATGCAAAATATAAGAACACATAAAATTATCATTTTTGTGTATATCAAGTAGTATTTATTTATTTTTTTTTTATTTATTTATTTTTTTTTCAGTATTTAATGTTTTGGTATCAGGAAAGGATTTCATTCAACAAGAATTTCTTTGTTAAAGGAACGCACGCGGCCAGAAGAGCAAATGTCCAAAGAAACATTCCGTGTGGAATACCGGCTTTACACATTGAACCAAAAAAAAAAAAAAAAAAAACACTGACACATATAGACACAAGCAGACAGACAGACAAACAGACAGCTAAATACCCACCCACCCACCCACCAACACACACTCACCACCCACCAACACACACACCCACCCACCCACACACACACACACACACACACACACACACACACACACAAACACAAACAAACACACGTCCCAATACTAATTATCCTCACCTGGAGCGTGCAGATTCATGACAATGCTTCCACAAGCTGCACAAGCGCTTTCTCTCATGAGGTAATTTAACGAGCCTGTGAACGCGTAAATGTACACGTCTTATTTAATACGCATGAAGAAACAACAAAGAAAATAGTCTTTATCTTTATCTTCACGTAGATATTTTTTCGTGACATACATTCAAGAATACAAAACTCGGTTCAGAAAGCAAACACAATTTAAATAATGTCAAGATTATAAGAGAATTTAGTCTCCGGATGTAGTCTTGCTGAGTTATCTTGCACGAGTGTGTCGGGGAGATAGTGGAGCAAAATTTACGAGGACACATTCAGCCATGCAATTCTCACCTGAACACCTTGAACGTAATCGCCATCATGACCGCGTGCTGGCAATGGTGGCGGAGGGTCAGGTGACTGGGCCACACACCAACCACACCGCACCACAGACACAGGCCGCCAGATCACAGCAAACACACAGTCGTGAGCCTTAAACTCATATTAAAGAATACGGAGAAAAAATTAAATCCGTTTCACACAAATCACCTCAGCTATCTTGACGTTGCAATTTCCTTGTGTTAACTTCCACGGAGCTCCTGTCCCTCCCAGCTCCCATCTCCCACCCTGCCTGCGGGGAGAGTTACCGCCCCCTGCCGCCCCTCCGTCTGACAGTGGAGCCTGTCTCTCTCAGTCCCTGCGTTTCTATGTCTCCACCTAAATGGATATAAAGTCTTTTAGTTCCCTTCTTCAGTTATTCCCATCAGGGTTCTTGCAGTTTTATTTGTTATGGTCTCCTTCCTTTACCTTCATTTTCATCCCTACCACTGCCACTTTCCCCTCTCCCTGACCCCCACTCGCCTCTCCCAGGGGTGGTGTGCAGGGGCGGCAACTTTGGCATCAAACGGAGCAATCATACGCGCCTCTAATGACTAGGGCGGGGATGAACGGCTTCTGCCTCGCCACGGGAACCACCACCTGTGAGGAAACCACCGCCTCGTTCCCCACCAACCTCAGGAAATGTTGCAGCTCTAATAAACCCTGCGCCACTTCACTACTGCAGAAATTAAATGCAGAACATGGTGCTGCCAAATAAAATGAACAGATATAATATTAAGTAAAGAGACCTATAAATACATATAAATAAATTACATACATATATATATATTCTTTAAGTTCGTCACTGCAACTCGAGGTCTAACACACACACACACACACACACACATACACACACACACACACACACAGAGAGAGAGAGAGAGAGAGAGAGAGAGAGAGAGAGAGAGAGAGAGAGAGAGAGAGAGAGAGAGAGAGAATATGAGAAGGGTGGGGAAAGGTCGTGATAAGTCAGAACGGAAGCCACTCAGAGCACATGGATGAACTTGATACGGTTCCAATGAAAATAATAACAATAACGTCCACTAAAGCTGAACGCTGACCCAGGCAAAACCATATAATTTGCATTGGAAATATTGATAGACGTGTGTAATTGGACTAATATTTTTATAGTGATATTTCAAAGGGAAGGAGCAATCCCCCAACATGTAAGGCAGCACACACTGAACACACTAAGGCTCCACACGCGTTCAGTCAACAATACTGATGTTCCGTGCAGTAAATTCAATATCACGGGCTGGGAACACACGCCTTGTATGGCTCAGGGTAGCTGTGGTTCTGCATTTCTCGGCAGTCTGTGTCTCTGTCTCTCTGCATGTATATATATGTCTCTCTCTCTCTCTCTCTCTCTCTCTCTCTCTCTCTCTCTCTCTCTCTCTCTCTCTCTCTCTCTCTCTCTCTCTCTCTCTCTCTCTCTCTCTCTATCTATCTCTCTCTCTCTCTCTCCATAAAATATAATAAAATACACTTTACTTTGGTTCACGTTGGTTCACGGTTTACGTTGGTTCACAAGGTTTTTCCCCCACTGTGCCTAACAATGTTCCTGATTAAAAAAAACTGAGCACAGCATCTTCAGGCCATGTGAATACGTGAATACGTGACAACTTACCACTTTTTATACCTCCCGAAGCAGAGTTTTGCTCTATGGGAGGTTTGCAGTTCCTAATTTTTTTTTTTCTGTGGCCACTGTACAACTTCGTGGAACAATTTTGTGGTAATGCGACGCGTCTGGCCGATTTCACAGTGGCCTAAGCTCAGGTCTCGGCAGCAGACAAGACTCAGCCGTGGTCTCCCTCGTGGTGAGGTGAAGGGTTGCGCTCTCTAGCAGCTATTATGAACGCATTCATCAACAG